>NW_028245725.1:0-51869 GCF_964263255.1 Lissotriton vulgaris
AAAGCTGTGATAATGAATCCCATCATGGTAAACGAACAATTGCATATATATATATATATATATATATATATATATATATATATATATATATATTCACTGAAAAAACCAAAGGTTTCACACCAGTTATAGTTAGGAATTAGCATTTAAAAAACCTTTGAAATTCACTGAAAAAACCATAGGTTTCACACCAGTTATAGTTAGGAATTAGCATTTAAAAAACCTATTAAATTCACTGACAAAACCAGTTATAGTTAGCTGGAAATTTTACTGACATAAAACCATTGAAATTCCCACGTTATAGTTAGTTGGACTCACTATAACTTGCGCGCCTGCAATGCACTGCTGATGACGTCACATATTACATCACTCATGACATGGTCAGTGACATCACTCATGACATCACTGATGACACCATCCTTGTGACAGAGTGACAGACCTAATTTCAGTGTAATGTAACGCTTGAAACAAATATTCAAAAATAGAAACAAACATTTTCAAAAAAATGGAGATACCCAAACCAGTAACAACAACCAATTCAGTAATTCCACCATCTATATACTCATCCACTCATTCACCAACAGTTCTATATAGTCACTCATATATATACTCACTCATCATATGTAGTGATACACCTATACATCCTGTTACACATCAGCAGTCATCCAAAAGTTACTCACACACATACTCACACATGCACATAAACTATTGAACATCCATTTATTTGCATATACATTTATACACACACTACCACCTTACTTCTAAGGAAACTTACACATACTTACTCTCTTAAACAATCACTTATAGAAACACATACTTATTTAAACAGGAACTCCTACAATCTCTCACTATATATACTATACTCACTTATATACATCAATACTCACATATACTAGATTAAAACATATGTCGTTAGTAATGAAGACACTAGTGAGACAGTCATTCACTCACTAACACACACATATACACACTCGTCCACCCATACAGTCCTGCACATATTCTGTCTTCAAAACACATACAAACAGTGAGTCAGTCACCAACCCCTGCAGCCACTTATACACAAAGAGAAACACTGATACAAACATTTAAATATTTAAACAATACTCGCTAATATATGTATTCACTAAGATACACTTAATAAGCCAGTTAACCAACCAATTTTTTTTAAAAAAAACATCCATTTACACACTTATTTAAACATTTATTCTTCCATCGACCTTTACAAATACATATATAAAACAAATTTATTTTTCAGAAAGACACACATTCACTGGATGGTGTCATCAGTGATGTCATGAGTGATGTCACTGACCATGTCATGAGTGATGTAATATGTGACGTCATCAGCAGTGCATTGCAGGCGCGCAAGTTATAGTGAGTCCAACTAACTATAACGTGGGAATTTCAATGGTTTTATGTCAGTAAAATTTCCAGCTAACTATAACTGGTTTTGTCAGTGAATTTAATAGGTTTTTTAAATGCTAATTCCTAACTATAACTGGTGTGAAACCTATGGTTTTTTCAGTGAATTTCAAAGGTTTTTTAAATGCTAATTCCTAACTATAACTGGTGTGAAACCTTTGGTTTTTTCAGTGAATTTCAAAGGTTTTTTTAATGCTAATTCCTAACTATATAAGACCTGAAAGCCCACCAGGAATCTCCAGTATGCGCCAGGGGACTGCATTGCAGAGAGGTGTAATGAAGCCACAACCCTTTTTACACCTCTCTGCAACGCAGCCCCCGTGCATGTTTGTAGAGGGGGGACTAATTCCCCTTGCATACTGGGGGTCCCTGGATCATATCTGCCCAAACACCGATATTCCGAACGATTGTAAATGACTTTTCTTGAGAAACATTTGGATTTGGATTATCATGTCCTATACTTTGGAATTTTTGAAAGACTGACTTTGAGGATGCTATAAATTACTCAAGTCTGCCCGAATTGTGTGGGTAAAATTGATACCTAGTCACTTTTAATAAGAATATACTTATGTCTCGTCTAACATTTGGAAGAAATATCTAGTTATATGACAACGGGATACCGACATAACTTGAAGGAAATAAGAACGCCCTGAAGAAGTTCTGTTGTACAGAACGAAACGTTTCGGCTGGCTGTGGTACATAAACTTAAGGAAAATAAAAGCATTTGAATATACACCAAGATTCAGCGCTTCAATAAGTACTCTAAGTGATATGATTTGATTGGACTCATTGTGAAAGTGGTGCTGTGCCAAACTTTGGAATATTCTCCACTACTCTCTACTACTTACTCTCTCCTACTCTCTACTACTCACTCTCTACTGCTCTCTACTACTCACTCTACTACTTACTCTCTACTACTCTCTACTACTCACTCTCTACTACTCTCTACTACTCACTCTACTATTCACTCTACTACTCTCTACTACTCACTCTGCTACTCTCTCTACTGCTCTCTACTACTCTCTACTACTCACTCTCTACTCTCTATTACTCACTCTCTACTCTCTACCTCTCTACCTCTCTCTTCTTCTCTCTCTACTAATCTCTACCTCTCTACCGCTACCTCTCTACCTCTCTACCTCTACACCTCTACCTCTCTACCTCTCTCTACACGCACACATATAGACATATATGCATATATATATGTGCATATGCATTTATATATATGTATGTGTATGTATAAAAAAAACAACTAAACATTTTTTTTTCTAAACAGCTACTTTTAAAACTGTCATTCTTTTTTCCCATGGTACGCTCCCCGGTACGCGCACCCGTGCGCGTACCGGGCGCTCCCCCCGCGAAAATCAAAAAAAAAAAATTTTTTTTTTTTGCCTTGTGGGGCCCTTTTATGGCCCCCACATCAAACCTAGGGGGTCAGGGGGGGTCTACTCTGCCCCCTTATGTTCATTTCCCTCTTTGTTTTGGCCACCTCTTGTGTCTCGATTTTACCGAGACACAAGATGGCGGCCGCTCCGGACTGTTTAGAATGTTTACAGACACCCGAGAGCCAATCAGCTTTCCTCGCGCAAGTCGCGTGGCGCGCACGGTACGCGCACCCGTGCGCGTACCGGTGCGCTGCTATAGATATATATATTTTTTTGAACCTTAATTACTCAAAATCCACTGGAGCACATATCTTGAGACATAGCAAAGGCACATCGGGCTACCAGTCCCTACAATTTTGCCAAGTTTGGTGGAAATCCATTCAGCCGTTCGGGCTAAAAGTGAAATCGACCGCCCTATGGAAATTAACATGGGGAAAACGCGTTTTGGGACCCCCCTTTTATCTCGGCCCCCGCTTGACGAATCCCCCCCAAACTTTCAGGGAAGGACCGGACCGCCATGAGACCATTTTCCTGAAAATTTCAGGCAGATTCGTCAACCGGCGCCAAAGTTATTCAAAATAGAATGTTGAGATTTAACATTGAAAATTATCCTAACTATAACTACCTACTGGCGACCGCCAGTAGGTAATATATATATATATATATATATATATATATATATATATATATATATATATATATATATATATATATATATATATATATATTCACTGAAAAAACCATAGGTTATAGACCATATATAGTTAGGAATTAGCATTTACAAAACCTAGAAAATTCACTGAAAAAACCAAAGGTTATAGACCATATATAGTTAGGAATTAGCATTTACGAAACCTTAATTTACTCGCACAAAACCATAGAAATTCGCATATATAGTTAGTTGCAATAACTATATATCGCGCACCCGCAATCCACTGCTGATGATGTCGCATATAACATCATTCATGACATGGTCAGTGACATCACTGATGACATCACTGATGACATCATCCAGTGACTGTATGTTTCTGTAAAGTTAAAATATGTCTTACATATTGAAGAATGAGTGGATGTATAAGTGTCTGGATGAAGGATTTAGTAGGTGCATGACTGACTGTATGAGAGAGTGATTAAATGTGTCTCACTGAGTGCATGGGTTAGTGACTAAACTGTCTTAATTTGTGCATCATTATATCTGTTGTTCTATGAACTGCTGCATGTGTTGATCAGTAGCTATATGAGTATATGAGTAACTATATGGGTTATTGATTGGTTGCCCAAGTATTTGTATGGGAGAGTGAGTGTGTGTGTGGGGGTGGCTGGGAGGTGTGTGACTCTGTGCATACATGTGTGAACAGTTGATTCACTAGATCTATGGGTTCAAAACTGCATGTGGAAACAGCTGTATGGGTGGTTGACTGTGTACGAGTGTATTGGTGAGTGAATGGATATCTCAGTGCTACATGTCAAAGTAAGTACACATGTAAAACACAGTACATGTGAGAGTTCACATATATAAATTACTGTGTATAAGAGCCAGTGAATGTGTGAGTGGCTGAATGGATCATTGAAAACTTGTATCAGGGATTGTATAAGAGAGTAAATATGTGTTAGTATATGTTTGAATAAGTAAGGTGTGTATAACTGTATAGTTGAGGAAATGGAGGTGTGATTGATTCAGTGCATGACTGACTAGGTGTGTGAGTAACTCCATGGATGAGTGACAGTCTGTGAGTGTCTGTTTACTCTGAGTGTATCTAAGGTTATATTAGAGTCTGAAGAGGTTGATCGTATTATCACATGATTGATGTCATCAGTGATGTTGTCAGTGATGTCATTTGAGTTGTCATCAGTGATGTCATTTGAGTTGTCATCAGTGATGTCATCAGTGATGTCACTGACCATGTCATGAATGATGTAATATGTGACATCATCAGCAGTGGATTGCGGGTGCGCGATATATAGTTATTGCAACTAACTATATATGCGAATTTCTATGGTTTTGTGCGAGTAAATTAAGGTTTTTTAAATGCTAATTCCTAACTATATATGGTCTATAACCTATGGTTTTTTCAGTGAATTTCAATGGTTTTTTAATAGCAAATATCAAAAGCTGTCAAATGTCAAGTACGTGATAGGTAAAAACATTTTCGTGTTTATGCACGCTGATGTGCTTTGAACGCTGCCCCCCTCTCCCCCCCCCTCTTTTCTCTTAGGAGTACTCTCTCTTTGCAGATAGTGAAGGGTAGTTAACGCAGGCCTTTGCCCCCGTTGTAATCCGTTGTGCCTGCTTCTCTCTCCATTTGATTGATTGTTATCCAAGCATTTACTGTTTTAGAATTGGTTCTCTTTGGTTCATTCTCTATTTACAAACAAGCACAGAGTCGCAATACTCTGTTTAGTCTTTGCAGATAGTGAAAAATCGTTTAAAAAAACAAAAGGAATCAAGCAAAATCAGTAGGCCACTAATGGGATCTCTTTTTGACCTCGCTAAAATAGAAACATTAAGAACAACCCCTCATGAGAAATACGAAACTAGTGAGATGAACTGAGCTCCACACGATGATGGCTGCAAGACAGCTCGGCTCCGCCACCCACCCCACCCAAAATAACGACAAACCCTATGCAAATATTATAAATATATACAACACACCAGCAAAGTAACAGGGTAAAACATTTTATTAAATAACTATTTACATAACTATTTTATACTTTTTGTTGCCCGATCCGGCTAGCTCAATCGATCGAGCATGAGACTCATGCACTCTGATCTCCTTGGCCTCAGTCAAGCATCAATAGTAAGATTTTCATACATGAGTGTACGTTCATGGTTTTGGTCCCTGAGTTGCTTCGATGTCACTGCCTTGCACAAATGGCATAAGTCCTGGATGTTGGGTGCCATAGTTCAGAGTTCTGAGCAGCACTTATAACACTGTCTGAAGCTTATTTGCACCTGCTGCAGCTTCACTATTCTCAAAGTAAGTGGGGGCCGTTTGTGGACCTAACTGCATTTGAAAACAATGTGATACGGTGCCTCCCTAAACCGCTTGACGGAGGCCCCCGAGGGGCGGTGTGATGGCGCGGACTCGGAGGGGGCGCTTGGCTCCGACCCCCTCCCCAAGTCTTGTTGCCCTGGTGTGGCCTGAGATCGCCCCCGACATAGGCGGCCGGCTCCCGGGGTCAAGCGAAACTTTTTGCCTTTTGGTGACTCTTCCATTCTGAACATTGTCCCACAATCCGTTTGACCTGAAACGATTACACAAATGAAACATTTGTGAGTTTTAAATTTCCGGAGAAGTATAATTCACCAATAGCTTTCTCTGTAGATCTTTTTCCATTAACAATCCCAGTTCCATCACCCGCCCAGGATATCACTACTGTTAGTTGTCATTGTTGCTTCTGTTTTAATAAAAAATGTTTTAAGGTGTTTACTGTTTTTGTTGCGATGTATATATTTATAAGTTATTAAAGTGTTATAATCCTACTAATTTTTTATCGATTATTGCTCTTTGAGATATTCCCTGTCTACAAACAGAGAAGAATAGGAATATTCTGTCTCCCTTTGCAGATAGTGAAGGATAGGTAATGCGGACTTTTGTCCCCCGTTGTAATCCGTCATGCCTGTTTTTCTCCCCACTGATTGATTGATTGGCTGGACATTTATTGTTCAAGGAATAGTTCTTTCGAGGTATTCTCTGTTTGCAAATAACGTGGAATAGAAATATTCTGTCTAGTCTTTGCAAGTAGTGAAGGGTGGGTAATGCGGACCTTTGTCCCCCGTTGTAATCTGTGATGCCCATCTACTCCCCACTGATTGATAAACTAGTTCCACCCGGACCATTTATTAGAGGTACATCATCTGGCTCAACCGGAAGGTACCCCTAATAAAAAAGACATGTGTAAAATACGAAGTAATCACTGTATCCTGTTAAACAGAAACTTTAGCATGAAACACACTTCAAAAGGAAGGGAAAGAAATCGAACAAAATCAGTAGGCCACTGATGAGTTTTTGACTTCGCTAGAAATAAGAAACATAAAAGTGGTGAGAGAAGCCAAGCTTAACGTTACGGCAGCCACGAGGTAGCTAGGCTCCGCCACCCCCCCACTGCTCCAAGCATGTCTGTCCCACTGCCCGCCACGCCCAATAACGGTAACATGAAATAGATACAAATCAGCAGATACCTACCCCCATTCCGGAAACTCCCGAAGTGCAACAGGTTCGCGGCTACGCCCATCCGGAAGACAAGGCCTTCGGCACGTGTAGGGCGAGTCCTGTTGGCAGCCGTCGGCCGGGGAGGTCGTCGCCTAAGGTGGGCCAGGAGAGGAGCCGAGGCCGACGGGATCCCTCTTCTTTCTTCAATAATTTCTGCGACAATGGGGGGGGGGAATGTCTTGCACATGCCACCGACCCCCCCCCCCCCCTGGGCCAGGAGAGGAGCCGAGGCCGACGGGATCCCTCTTCTTTCTTCAATAATGTCTGCGACAACGGGGGGGATGTCTTGCACATGTCACCGACCCCCCCCCCTGGGCCAGGAGAGGAGCCGAGGCCGACAGGATCCCTCTTCTTTCTTCAATAATGTCTGCGACAATGGGGGGGGGATGTCTTGCACATGCCACCGACCCCCCCCCCTGGGCCAGGAGAGGAGCCGAGGCCGACGGGATCCCTCTTTTTTCTTTAATAATGGCTGCGACAACGGGGGGGATGTCTTGCACATGCCACCGACCCCCCCCCTCCTATCTCCTGGTCTGGCCTCCCTGTTCGGTCCTGAAGCGGCACCCTGCAGGCCACGGCGGGGGATGTCTTGCCTCTGCCTCCGACCCCCCCCCCTCTTAACTCCTGGTCCAGACATCACGGATATCAACGCCAGGTGTCGGCGTGGGGTGCGCTGGGAGGGAGAGGCGGCGCGAACGAGCCTCTCCCTCAGCTGCACCCCTAACGCTCCACTCACCCAACAAAAGGTCTCGTCCACTATTGCCAGGCAATGATGCTCCGCTCACCCAGCGGGGGTCTCGTCCACTGTTGCGGTGCAACGACGCTTCTAGTTTCCTGCGTCCAGAAACGTTCTCCTCAACTTTAAAGATTCTATAAGAGCCACGGGGGCCCCCGACCCCCGATGGGGAATGACTGCCATGATCACCCACGGAACGACCACGACGTAGCCGAGGGACGTCGGCGCGCTCATGCCGGCGCCGGCCTCAGTCTTGAAATGACCATAATCCTGCAAGACTACCAACTTGATCAGTTCCGGTGGGACACCAGTATGACCCGGTAGGAGAGATTGTTGCCTCCCACTCCACTTTGACTGATGGTTCATGTCGCCAGTCCCCTCTGCTACCCTTCAACGAAAACTTTTGGACTGACGAAAGAGGTCCCGGTCCAACCACGAGTTTGTGGAGACATTTTGACTATACTTGGACCTTCCTGACCTCACCCAAAATGGCGCCGGTACAAATGAAACTCTCAACTCCTTGTTGTGCCCCGATTGCTCAGCCTTGATATCATGAGATATGTATGCAGTTTTTAGCACATGAATTGATATGGGATAAGACTGATTATATGTTCGGACAATGAATTGATCCGGGATGGGTATTGAATATACGTTTGAACAATGAATTGACATGGGACGGGTACTGATTACACGTTCGGACAATGAATTGATATTAAGTTCTAATGCATCATTGATTACTGTATTTATTATTGAAGGGTCGAATTGTCGTCACTTTTGGTACTTGCTCACAATGAATTATCGATATGATTTTGTTGCACTTGTCGCACTTTTTACTATGAAATCAACGACCACTAACTCTGTTATGTTTTCCACAAATAAATACCCCCCCCCCCATTTACAGTACCAGCCTGCTCCGTGGCCGGCCCACGGGGTTGTAGGCCCGTATTTGTGCACCAACATTTTTATTAAAGGTTTTTGAAAAAGCAAACGTAGTTGTAACGCGTAGATTGGTAAGTTTCGAATAAATGGCCACTGTTTCCGATTTAAAAATTTTTTTTTTAAAAAAAAGCAGGTGAAATGAAGCAGCTCAATTAGGGTTAAAAAGTATAGTACGCAGAAACATTGAAAATATGAATGGTCCAGGTTTGTTGTATGTGTTTTTTATTTTTGTACAGCATAAAGCAATCGATAAAGATCCTGGTATTTAGCCTCTACTTTATGTGCTACCTGTATCAGGGAAGTTGTTTTAAATGCCCTTAAGCCACCCCGAAGGAATGTCACCTGGCCCCCCTAGTACGAACAAAAACGACCCCGTACCACTGTAGGTTATCTCTCTTCCTCAAAGGAGAGCACGAGCTCGCCCCCACTTTACATCGACTGTCCTTTGTTTTGACCCTCCCCTGCACACGATCCGTAATGCCACACTTGGGTGACCTATGCTATCCACAGGCCTCCGATAATTATCTCTCCCACATTACCGGTCTCCCCTGGGCTTAAACGCCGAGATGGTAGATACTGCATCCCGTGGAGATAGGCCGAGTATGTAGTAAGTAAAAGCCTTTTCGGGTTTATGCGCACTGATGTGTTTTAAACGCTGCCACCGCCCCTTCTTTTTCCCTCTTTTCTGCAGGTCACTTCGGAACGTCGATTATAGTACGGAAAAATGGTGACTTAACGGCCGATGGGATGAGAAAAAGGGTTTGAATATGGTGCCTATACACAACGAGCAAACAATGACTATGTCTCTCTCTGAACCCAGCGCTTAGGAGGGCAGCCTGAAGCAGAAACTTGACAGGTTATTACAGAATGACAAAATATGACTTCGCTTGGCACCCCGAATAATACAACCAAGAATGACGTGCACCAATGAATAAATTCCTACGTTTAACTAAACAGGGAAAGTTTGAGGAATATTCCGAGGTGAGGTTTACCCAAGTACCCTCCGTCTGGAGGACTAGGAATGTTGCCAATGTTTAAGATTTACCACCTCCTTCTCGCACCCTCATAGACATGAAACTCAAAGCTGCCCCATTGTTCTCCCGACTGACACCTACCGTTGCCTCAGCCTGAAAACCCATTCGCTAAAAATGATTCGAAGATCCCCCCTGAGTATTAGCCCGACCAGGTTAGTTCCCGACCAATTGGCAAAGGTGTAAGTATTTGCAACCAAAGCCACCAGCGAAGGCAGCCAATGATAAGAGAGAAGAAAAAGGTAAAAAGAGCTCAGCCCCCAGATGAATTAAGTAGGATGCTAAGGATGCGCAGCATGCAGGAAGAGATCTTTTTGGCCAGCAACTGTTCTATGTTTTGTCTTGGATTTTTGTATATAATACATGTACTGTCTCCCCCCCGCCCGAGTTTGTGTGTATGTATGTATGTATGTTTTGAAATGACAGGCTCTCCTCATGAGAAATAAAACTCTGTTCTTGTGTTGCTGTTTCCAGCGCCCGTCTCTTTATTTGGTAACCGTTCAAGATTGGAACTAAGTGGCGTCTTCTGCCAGCAGCCTGGGCATCGGTTGTAATCTGGGCTGAATTTTCCTCAGCACGGGGTGTGATTCTCAGGGAAGAGCAGCGCATATGGGAGGAGGTTTATGGCCCATGCATGAGAGAGAGAGCGTGGGTGACCAGTGCATGGGGGAGATGCTTGCGAGGGTGGGGAGCCATGCTGAGGATCGGCGGCGTGCAGAGAGTGGGTCTGGTCAAGGCATCTAAAATGGCTGCCGTGCACGACAAAAGTGTGGCATTGGAAAAAAAGCAAGATGGCGCAGACAATGTTTATCAATACGGATTAATTTATAACAATTTTTTTAACAATATATTTACTCGCACTGACAAAATGGCGGTCAACACTTCCTGATTTCCTTCGAATCGAACGTTAACAGACGTCACGATCGGCGGCGTGCAGAAGTGGGTCTGGTCAAGGCATCTAAAATGGCTGCCGTGCACGACAAAAGTGTGGCATTGGAAACAAAGCAAAATGGCGCAGACAATGTTTATCAATACGGATTAATTTATAACAATTATTTTTAACAATATATTTACTTGCAGTGTCAAAATGGTGGTCAACACTTCCTGATTTCCTTCGAATCGAACGTTAACAGAAGTCACGCAGCAACAAAAAAAAAAACGCTCACGCGCAACCGCTGGAAGACAAGTATCAACATATATGAGCCTCCTCAACCACCCTCAGAAAACATAGGGGGTCAGGATACGTCTCCCATACCCCCTTATACCCAATACTCACATTGTTTTTCCTCCATCTTGTAATTTAATTAAATCGAAACACAAAATGGCGAATTCCCGTTTCGCTACCAGTTTGTGACCCGGTTCGCGAACCGAGAAGCGCTTCTACCTTGAAAAATCAATTTTTTTTTATTTGCCCCACGGGACCCTTTAATAACCCCAACATCATTCCTAGGGGGTCAAGAGGGGTCTACCTTGCCCCCTTTCATTAAATTCCCCCTTCGTTTTTCTCCTCCTCTTGTCTCTCGATCCTACCGAGAGACAAGATGGCGGCCGCACTGGACTGTTTAGAATGTTGACAGACACCGGAGAGCCAATCAGCTTCGCTTCGCAAAGCTCCGTTACGCGAAAAGTACGCGATCTGGTGCGCGATCCGGGACGCTGTCACAGATATATCTGTTTTTTTAAACGTTAATTTCTCAAAATCCACTGGAGCACATATATTGAGACCCAGCAAAGGCACATCGGGCTAACAGTCCCTACAATTTTGCCAAGTTTCGTGCAAATCCATTCAGCCGTTCGAGCTAAAAGTGAGGCCAAACGCCCTATGGAAAAATGAATGGGAAAAACGCTTTTTGGGACCCCCCTTTTTTCTCGCCCCCCCCTTGACGGAACCCCCCAAAATTTTTAGGGGCTGCTCAGAAACAAAATGTGCAATTTTCCTGAAAATTTCAGCCGATTCCGTCCACAAACGCCAAAGTTATTAGACATAGAATTTTCAAAAGTTCCATAGAGAAAAAATCCTAACTATATATACCTACTGGCGACCGCCAGTAGGTAATATATATTCACTGAAAAAACCATAGGTTTCACACCAGTTATAGTTAGGAATTAGTATTTAAAAAACCTATTAAATTCACTGAAAAAAACATAGGTTTTACACCAGTTATAGTTAGCTAGAAATTTTACTGACATAAAACCAATGAAATTCCCACGTTATTGTTAGTTGGACTCTAAGCATGGGCGGAAAATACGTTTCGCTCGCGGATTTTGCGGATTTTCGGTAAATTCGCAATCCACGAGATTCGCGAATCTCCCGCAAAATCCGCAAATCCGCGAGCAGCGGATTTTGCTCGCACTGCTCGCACTGTTCGCGTGAGTTCGCGGCTTCCCAGTACAACTTCGCGCCCCGCGAATAAGTGCAAAATTGCAGAAATACGATTTTAGCAAAACTGAAACTACTTACCAGGTTCAAAAGTTCAGGCTCATCATTAGTAGCCATTTCCTGTAGTGCTTCCTGAGGGGCCCCTCCAGAGTTCAGTTGCCAGTTGCAACTATTATGTGACCCTGCTCTGAACCTCAGAATAGTTACACATATGCCACAAAGGTCCTGAATTACAGCTAAGGGAGACAAGCAGGAGCCAGGCTGGAGGTTCAAATCCATTAATCAGCCCCTAATTCATTATTGTCAGTTGGGGCAGGGCAGGTGTTGTAACTAATTTTGCAACAATGAAAGCACTTAGCAAGTTCAAAAGATCACTAATCAGGAAGCACTCAGGAAGCAGGTGCCAGCTAAAAAAATATTCTGTGACACATTAATCAGCCCCAAATTAATTCAGGTCACTTGAGGCAGGGAAGGTGTGCTTGCGTTGCCACAATAATGTACACTGACTGGACAACCAGAGGGTGCTGTGATGAAACAGAGGGTGGCATGGGTGGGCCAGAGGGTGGCATGAGTAGTCAGAGAGTGGCAGTGGTGACAGAGAGTGGCAGTGATGAAGAAGAGTGTCCCAAACAGGCTGGACACGTAGAAACAACAAGTTCGCGAAACTTGCGACCCGACAGGTAAGTTCGCAATTTGCGACATTGTACAAAACCCTCGCAAACTCGCAGAAACCCGCGCAAACACAAAAAAAAAAATCCGCAAATTCGCGAGAATTCGCGGATTTTGCGGATTGCGAGTCCGCAAATCCGCAAAATTCGCGAACGCGAGATTCGCAAAATTCGCCCATGCTTATTGGACTCACTATAGCTTGCGCACCTGCAATGCACTACTGATGATATCACATATTACATCACTCATGACATGGTCAGTGACATAACTCATGACATCACTGATAACACCATCCAGTGGAGGTGTGTCTTTTTGAAAAATAAATATGTTTTATATATGTATATGTGAAGGTTGATGGAAGAATAAATGTTTAAATAAGTGTCTAAATGGATTTTCTTTTTTAATTGATTGGTTAACTGGTTTATTAAGTGTATCTTAGTGAATACATATATTAGCGAGTATTGTTTAAATATTTAAAAGTTTGTATCAGTGTTTCACTTTGTGTATAAGTGGCTGCATGGGTTGGTGAGTAGCTACATGTGTGTGTATATGGGTTATTAGATTTTTTTTAGTATCAGTATGAGTTTCTGTATGGTTTGGTGGGGGTATTACTTAGCACATAGATGCATCAATGACTGACTCACTGTTTGTATGTGTTTTGAAGACAGCATATGTGCAGGACTGTATGGGTGGATGGGTGTGTATATGTGTGTGTGAGTGAATGACTGTCTCACTAGTGTCTTTATCAGTAACTACATATGTTTTAATTCTAGTATATGGAAGTATTGATGTATATAAGTGAGTATATGTGAGAGTGAGAGATTGAAAGAGTTCCTCTTTATTTAAGTATGTGTTTCTATAAGTGATTGTTTAAGAGAGTAAGTATGTGTAAGTTTCCTTAGAAGTAATGTGCTAGTGTGTGTATAGCTGTATATGCAAATCAATGGATGTTCAATAGTTTATTTGCATGTGTGAGTATGTGTGTGAGTAACTTTTGGATGACTGTCGGTGTGTAACAGGATGTATAGGTGTTTCACTACATATGATGAGTGAATATATGTTTGAGTGACTATATAGAACTGTTGGTGAATGAGTGGATGTGTATATAGATGGTGGAATTACGGAATTGGTTGTTGTAACTGGTATGGGTTTCTCTATTTTTTTGAAAATTTTAGTTTCTATTTTTGAATATGTGTTTCAAGGGTTACATTACACTGAAAGGAGGTCTGTCACTCTGTCACAAGGATGGTGTTATCAGTGATGTCATGAGTGATGTCACTGACCATGTCATGAGTGATGTAATATGTGACATCATCAGCAGTGCATTGCAGGCGCACAAGTTATAGTGAGTCCAACTAACTATAACGTGTGAATTTCATTGGTTTTATGTCAGTAAAATTTCCAGCTAACTATAACTGGTGTCAAACCTATGGTTTTTTCAGTGAATTTAATAGGTTTTTTAAATGCTAATTCCTAACTATAACTGGTGTGAAACTTATGGTTTTTTCAGTGAATTTCATAGGTTTTGTTAATGTTAATTCCTAACTATATATAGGGCCTCAAACCTATGTTTTTGTCATTGAATTTCAAAGGTTTTTTAATTTTAAATTTCTATTGCTATGAAATATAATATTTTTTAAAAATGAATCCAATATTGTATATTTATGTAATACTATTTTTTTATGTATATTGTTCATGTATTTATTTATTTATTTATTTATTTTGCCCTGGAGTTCTCCCGGTGCACGTACCGGTGAGGGCACCGGAAAGCGCAGTCTTGCGGCACGTCCCGGTGCGCGTACCGGTGAGCGTCCTGTTTGCGCTATTGCCACGAACGAAAACATCATCGTGACGTATCGCGTAGCTGCGTCCGCGTGAGACGCACGGCGTAAGCGCACCCGGAAGCACTCGATCGCATATGATCGCGCTATGTAAGCTCCCTGGGGCACCCGGAGCGCGTAGCGTAAGCGCATCGGGGCGCACCCCGGGGCGCGTAGCGTAAGCGAGTCGGGTCATGTGACCTAAAAATAACACTTTTCATTGGTTCAAGACAGTTTTGGTTTCCAAATGATGAAACCCGGGTCATGTGACCTGAAAATAACACTTTTCATTGGTTCAGGACAGTTTTGTTTTCCAAATGATGAAAGCCCCCACTTGTTTTCCTCATTCTCACTTTGTTCTTTGACTGAGGAAGACCTGTTTGTGAGACATGGCTACAGTAGCAGCAGCAGCAGGAGCATCTCAGCCACCACCACCACCACCACTACCACCACAAGGACCACCACAACACCACAGTGGTGGAGATGAAGAAGAGGAGGAGGAGGAGGAGGAGGAGGAGGAGGAGGAGGAGAGGCGCTACCGGCCAGAAGATACTACCCCCTACAAGCCAAAGGAGCACATTGTCTGGGAGTTTTTTAAAATCCCAAGGGGCCTCAAAAAAAGTGAATGCGCCAAAGGTTACTTGTCTGATCTGTGGCACTGTACTTTCCAGGGGGAACCCTGCCAAAAAATATTCTTTTGGCAACAACACCATGATTCGCCACAGGCAACGCCGGCACCCTAACAACTATAGTGCGGCAGAGGTCAGAGAACTGACCAGAAACCCTCCCCAATCTTCTCCCAGCACCTCCCAAAGTACCCGACCCACTCCATCGTGACCAGAGACAAGGGAGATGGTCCCAAACATCCAAACCCATTTTGGAAATTTCAAAATAGTTTGCATATTTTGTGGGCGTACAATTTGCTATGGTGAGAAAAGTGTTAAACTCATCAACCGTGCTGGTGACAACCACAAGTGCCCAAAGAAACCTTAATTTTTTCCTGATTTTTTCTGCTCCAGTTGAGCCATTTACTATTCTCTGTTTTTTGTTTGTCCCCATAAAAATTCCCAAAAAAATATAAAGTTGTTCATAAAAGCCAAAAAAAAGTACAAAATGTTCCAAAAAAAATATAAAACAACAAAAAGAATAAAAAACAGTTCTTTTTAGAACTACCTCCAATTTATAAAAAAAGCTACATTTTTTTAAAAATCTGTCATTCTTTTTTCCCCATGGTACGCTCCCCGGTTCGCTCCCAGGTGCACGCACCGGGCGCTCCCCCCACGCAAATTGAAAACCAAAATTTTTTTTTGCCCCGCAGGGCCTTTTTATAGCCCCCACATCAAACCTAGGGGGTCAGGGGGGTCTACCCTGCCCCCTTTTGGTCATTTCCCCCTTTGTTTTCGCCACCTCTTGTGACTCAATTCTACCGAGACACAAGATGGTGGCCGCTCCGGACTGTTTGGAATGTTGACAGACACCCGAGAGCCAATCAGCTTTCCGCTCGCTTACTCATGTAGCGCACTGGAGCGCGTCCCGGTGCGCGTACCGGGGCGCGCTTATAGATATATATATTTTTTTGAACCTAAATTACTCAAAATCCACTGGAGCACATATCTTGAGACATAGCAAAGGCACATCGGGCTCCCAGTCCCTACAATTTTGCCAAGTTTGGTGGAAAACCATTCAGCCGTTCGGGCTAAAAGTGAGTCCAACGGCCCTATGGAAATTACCATGGGGAAAACACGTTTTGGGGCCCCCCTTTTATCTCAGCCCCCACTTGACGAATCCCCCCCAAACTTTCAGGAAAGGAGCGGAGCGCCGCGAGGCAAATTTCAGGAAAATTACAGGCAGATCCCTCAATCCGCGCCAAAGTTATTCCCATTAGAATGTTGCGGTTTTCCTATTGAAAATAATCCTAACTATAACTACCTACTGGCGACCGCCAGTAGGTAATATATATATATATATATATATGTAAGCTTCAGGCGCACCAGGTAACAAGTCACTCAAGTAGCGGGTGCCGTTTTTCGCGGTGGTGCTTCCGCGATGTTAAATGGTTGCTCGACTTTTTCCCAAAAATATCCCAGCCAGGTTTTGGACAAAGATACAGCAGTTACTGGGTTCTTTTCGCTCAGCAGCAAGGTTTATTAGTTTCCAGACGCGTTTCGGGAGAAAACTCCCTTCGTCAGTGTTTACAAAAAAGCGCGCGCAGTGGCAGCATTATGTATCGTTTTTTCTTTTGGTTACAGGCATCAACATAAACATAGGACTAGCTTGAGAACTTTTAGTCAGCACCATCTTGTAATGTATGATGTCGTATTTACCACTATGGGTGTACACTTTTGTCAGCCTGTCTTTGCCTTAATGAAAATTGTTCATGATGATTATGTGAACATGGCTATGTTGCATTTTGGTGTTCCACAAATTTATATGGGAAACTACTTTAAAACGCATAAATTGCGTGTGTCAATTAAAGACCCACCGGTCTAATAATCATGATATAGCCGTGGATTGGCGATTGCAGCCCGAAGGCTGCTAGTCATCAATATATGCACCAAACTTGTGCGATTCGACTTGAAGACCAAGCGGTCTATCTGTCGTAATTTTGCCGTGGATCGGCGTTGCAGCCAATAAGGCTGCTTGTTACCAAATTATGCATCATACCCATGGACAATCACCTAATCATACATTTAAGGCTGGCTCCTGTCTCCCAACCAGACAATTTAAATATTCTCATCCAATGCTCAACTTCACCAGGATCAGGACCCGAAAAATACCAGAATTCAAAATTACACTAATACAGCAGTCCATTTCATGTAAGCACAAACCAAAAAGGTACAGCGTTATATACATGCAAATGCACGATTCCAGAAGACAACAGATAAATTAGCGTGATTTAGCCCAGGTGAGATGATAATTCTTCCCCCATATTAAGCCCTCCAGGGGCCTTCGTCTCCATATCTATTATATATCGGGATTCTAATCTTCTGAGCATCTGTAACCTGTTGCCTCCTCGTGGATTATCAGCAATCCAATCCACACAGAAAAACCTCAACAGATCCCTGTTGCTATTGTGCTTGATGGCAAAATGCCGAGCGACCGGATAGGAAAAATCCTTGTTTGCGATCGCTCGCATATGCTCAAGCACTCTTAGTTTTACCGAATTGATTGTGCTGCCAACATATCTCATTTGGCATGACCAACCTCGCAAAGATCTGGCGAAGAAAAATCAGACACCGGGAACAGCAACAGAGGAAAGAGTGGAAACCTCTGGTTCGGACCTCACTGTCAGCGAGGCATCAGGTGATGAAGCGGCAGGCGTTTCAACCACGACATTGAAGACTCCTTTTCAACAGGAGTTCAAAGTGATAAGAGAAAGCTGGCTGAGAGGTGGCAAAAACAAACCACCTGAACACACAGACAAACCAGACGCGGCGGATGGAAAGGGAAGAGGCAGAGGAAAAACCAACACAGCCTCAAGAGTGACAAGAAGCCAGTGCAGAGGAAGGTGGTAACAGAGTCCAACCACCTCACAATCGTAAACTTATCCCAAAGAATATTGACCACCACGGAGGAATCTGTTCTGAAACTAGGACTTACATTCTGTCCAAATGTAAATTTAGAATATACACAGACCAGAATAGACCTCTACACGTTCATCCGGAACGTCAAACTCCACAAATTCTTCAAAGTTAATCCTACGGCCATAGAGGCTAAACATCGGAGGCTTAATAAAAAGAACACTGATCTCCTTACCGTGAATGACCTAACCGCATGTGAAATGTTGCAAAATCTTCGCTCAGAAGGGAGCGCTTTATATGGGGGAACAATTATCATCTCACCTGGGCTAAATCACGCTAATTTATCTGTTGTCTTCTGGAATAGTGCATTTGCATGTATATAACCGCTGTAACTTTTTGGTTTGTGCTTACATGAAATGGATTGCTATATTAGTGTAATTTTGAATTATGGTATTTTTCGGGTCCTGATCCTGGTGAAGTTGAGCATTAGATGAGAATATTTAAATTGTCTGGTTGGGAGACAGGAGCCAGCCTTAAATGTATGATTAGGTGATTGTCCATGGGTATGATACATAATTTGGAAACTAGCAGCCTTATTGGCTGCAACGCCGATCCACGGCAAAATTACGACAGATAGACCGCTTGGTCTTCAAGTCGAATCGCACAAGTTTGGTGCATATATTGATGACTAGCAGCCTTTGGGCTGCAATCGCCGATCCACGGCTATATCATGATTATTAGACCTGTTGGTCTTTAATTGACACACGCAATTTATGAGTTTTAAAGTAGTTTCCCATATAAATTTGTGGAACACCAAAATGCAACATAGCCATGTCCACATAATCATCATGAACAATTTTCATTAAGGCAAAGACAGGCTGACAAAAGTGTACACCCATAGTGGTAAATACGACATCGTACATTACAAGATGGTGCTGACTAAAAGTTCTCAAGCTAGTCCTATGTTTATGTTGATGCCTGTAACCAAAAGAAAAAACGATATATAATGCTGCCACTGCGCGCGCTTTTTTGTAAACAATAACAAAGGGAGTTTTCTCCCGAAACGCGTCTGGAAACTAATAAACCTTGCTGCTGAGTGAAAAGAACCCTGTGAGTGCTGTATCTTTGTCCAAAACCCGGCTGGGATATTTTTGAGAAAAAGTCGAGCAACCATATATATATATATATTCACTCAAAAAACTATTGGTTATAGACCATATATAGTTAGGGATTAGCCTTTTCAAAACCTTAATTTACTCGCACAATACCATTGAAATTCCATATATAGTTAGTTGCAATAACTATATATCGCGCACCCGCAATCCACTGCTGATGATGTCACATATTACATCATTCATGACATGGTTAGTGACATCACTGATGACATCACTGATGACATCTCAAATGACATCACTGATGACATCTCAAATGACATCACTGATGACATCACTGATGACAACATCCAGTGACTGTATGTTTCTGTAAAGTTAAAATATGTCTTACATATTGAAGAATGAGTGGATGTATAAGTGTCTAGATGAAGGATTTAGTAGGTGCATGACTGACTGTATGAGAGAATGATTAAATGTGTCTTACTGAGTGCATGGGTTAGTGACTAAACTGTCTTAATTTGTGCATCCTTATATCTGTTGTTCTGTAAACTGCTGCATGTGTTGATCAGTAGCTAGATGATTAACTATATGGGTTATTGATTGGTTGCCCAAGTATTTGTATGGGAGAGTGAGTGTGTGTGTGGGGGTGGCTGGGAGGTGTGTGACTCTGTGCATAGATGTGTGAGCAGTTGATTCACTAGATGTATGGGTTCAAAAGTGCATGTGGAAACAGCTGTATGGGCGGTTGACTGTCTCCATGAGTGTATTGGTGAGTGATTGGATTTCTTAGTGCTGCATGTCAAAGTAAGTACATATGTAAAACACAGTACATGTAAGAGTTGACATATATAAATAACTGTGCATAAGAGCCAGTGAATGTGTGAGTGGCTGTATGGATCATTGTGAACTTGTATCAGTGATTGTATAAGAGAGTAAATATGTGTTAGTATATGTTTGATTAAGTAAGGTGTGTATAACTGTATAGTTGAGGAAATGGAGGTGTGATTGATTCTTTGCATGACTGACTAGGTGTGTGAGTAACTCCATGGATGAGTGACAGTCTGTGAGTGTCTGTTTACACTGATTGTATCTAAGGTTATATTAGAGTCTGAAGAGGTTCATGGTATTATCACATGAATGATATCATCAGTGATGTGATCAGTAATGTCAAATGAGATGTTATCAGTGATTTTATCAGTGATGTCATTTGAGATGTGATCAGTGATGTCATCAGTGATGTCATTTGAGATGTCATCAGTGATGTCATTTGAGATGTCATCAGTGATGTCATCAGTGATGTCACTAACCATGTCATGAATGATGTAATATGTGACATCATCAGCAGTGGATTGCGGGTGCGCGATATATAGTTATTGCAACTAACTATATATGGAATTTCAATGGTTTTGTGCGAGTAAATTAAGGTTTTGAAAAGGCTAATCCCTAACTATATATGGTCTATAACCAATGGTTTTTTCAGTGAATTTTCAAGGTTTTGTAAATGCAAATTCCTAACTATATATGGCCTAAAACCTATGGTTTTTTCTGTGAATTTCAATGTTTTTTAATACCAAATATCAAATGCTGTCAAATGTCAAGTACATGATAGGTAAAAACATTTTCGTGTTTATGCACGCTGATGTGCTTTGAACGCTGCCCCCCCTTCACCCCCCTCTTTTCTCTTAGCAGTACTCTCTCTTTGCAGATAGTGAAGGGTAGTTAACGCAGGCCTTTGCCCCCGTTGTAATCCGTCGTGCCTGCTTCTCTCTCTATTTGATTGATTGCTATCCAAGCATTTACTGTTTTAGAATTGGTTCTCTTTGGTTCATTCTGTATTTACAAACAAGCACAGAGTCGCAATACTCTGTTTAGTCTTTGCAGATAGTGAAAAATAGTAAAAAAAAACAAAAGGAATCGAGCAAAATCAGTAGGCCACTAATGGGATCTGTTTTTGACCTCGCTAAAATAGAAACATTAAGAACAACCCCTCATGAGAAATACGAAACTAGTAAGATGAACTTAGCTCCACACCATGATGGCTGCAAGACAGCTCGACTCCGCCGCCAACCCCACCCCACCCAAAATAACGACAAATCCTATGCAAATATTATAAATATATACAACACACCAGCAAAGTAACAGGGTAAAACATTTTATTAAATAACTATTTACATAACTATTTTATACTTTTTGTTGCCCGATCCGGCTAGCTCAATTGATCGAGCATGAAACTCATGCACTTTGATAGCAAGCGTTGCTGCTGATGCTATGCAGACCAAAACTGGTTTTCAGTTTGTACATTCTTCTAGATTTTTCCATCCAAGGCTGGTTGAGTTTGTAGAACGATGGCTTCAGATTTTCAACATACGGTGTGGTGGCGCGGACTGGGAGGGGGCGCTTGGCTCCTGCCCCCTCCCCAAGTAAGATTTTTATACGTGAGTGTACGTTCATGGTTTTGGTCCCTGAGTTGCTTCGATGTCACTGCCATGCTCAAATGGCATAAGTTCTGGATGTTGGGTGCCATAGTTCAGAGTTCTGAGCAGCGCTTGTAACACTGTCTGAAGCTTATTTGCACC
The DNA here is from genome assembly GCF_964263255.1 of Lissotriton vulgaris. NCBI lineage: Eukaryota > Metazoa > Chordata > Amphibia > Caudata > Salamandridae > Lissotriton > Lissotriton vulgaris. The sequence goes on from NW_028245725.1 coordinate 21,803, forward strand.
TACTGCAACTTCACTATTCTCAAAGTAAGTGAGGGCCGTTTGTGGACCTGACTGCATTTGAAAACAATGTGATATGGTATGTCCCTAAACCGCTTGACGGAGGCCCCCGAGGGGCGGTGTGATGGCGCGGACTGGGAGGGGGTGCTTGGCTCCGACCCCCTCCCCAAGTCTTATAGCACTGGTGTAGCCTGAGATCGCCCCCGGCATAGGCGGCCGGCTCCCGGGGTCCGGCGGAACTTTTTGCCTTTTGATGACTCTTCCATTCTGGACCTTGTCCCACAATCCGTTTGACCTGAAGACACGCTGTAGTGGGGCGCCCCTTTACCGTTTCAGTTGCCATTCCGCCCGCTTTTGCTACACTGTGCCTCTTCCGCCATTCAGCTGTTTACCGCCCGCTCTTGCGACTACAGCGTCTCGCTCACCATGTAGTTGAGTTGCTCCTGCTCTTGCGATGCAATGATAGGCGGCTGCCACAGGACTCTCAAAATGGCGGCCGGCTCTTCAGATTTGGACGTGGTCCACTAAAATGGCCCTGGGACACCTTGGAACTCGGACGCTTGCCTGATAGGGCTTGGGTCCCATTCTCGAAAGCGTCCCCTCAGCCTTGAAGATTCTACAAAAGTCTTGGGGGCCCCCGACTCCCGCAGGCTTCTGGTGGGGAGCGGCTGCCATGATTGCTCGTGGAATGGCCACGACTGAGCTACGAGATGGTGGTGCTCTCATGCTGACGCCAGCTTCAGTCTGAAACATCCAGAAACACTGTAGACTACCAATTCGATCAGTTCCGGTAGCGCCCCAACATGACCCGGTAGAGAAGAACTTGCCCTCCCCTCTTTGACTGATGGTTCTTGTTGCCTGTCCCTTCTGTTGTCATTTAACAGAACTTTTTAGAAAGCTGAAAGGGGTTGTGTTCCGAACGCTGGTTGGTGGAGACATTTTGACTATATTCTGGACCTACGTTGTCACGTAATGCGTTATATGACACGCCGCGTTAGCGCACCCGGAAGTGCTCCGGTGCACGAAGCGCAGCTTCCCGGAAGCGATCCGGGGCGCGGCGCGCAGCGCGTAACGTAAGCATAACAGGTCATGTGACTTGTTAATAAAACTTTTCATTTGTTCATTTTACTTTTGTTATTTTAATGATGAAAAGCTTGGTCATATGACCTAAAAATTACGCTTTTTATAGGTTTCGAACATTATTTTTTCTTAAACATATATGTTATAATGTTCCAGGCTAATGTACTTTCCCGGAAAATTTACAACTGTCCTGCAAGTAAAATATATTCCTTTTTCGAGAAAAAGGGCGTTTCTTCGTCCCATGACGGAGCCGTTGAGTAAAAGAGGCTCGGCCTGCTGTCTTAGTCGCCGATACGCCTGATTATCAGATTCTTATCGATCACTTTATGTTGCAGGAGTGGAAAACACAACTGCCCTTGACCATTTATCTTTACTGCGTTCCTGCGTATTATACCTTTTATCCGTCATGTAATTGGACTGCTTTATTTCACTTGCCTTTTACTGATTCGAAAACAGTGACTAAAATTAAAAACTTTACCAATGTAAATACTACTACCATTTTTTGTTTTAAAAACCTTTATTGTGAAAATGTCAGTATACAAATACGGGCCTATAACCACGTGGGCCGGCCACGGAGCAAACTGAAATCGTATATGATGAGGAGACATTTACATTGTAGAGGAACGTACCGAGCGGGCCATTAGGTTGCAAGAACTAAGGTGTCTAACAGTTGCGGAATCGGTGGAAGTACATTTTGTAATTAAAATACGACAGGGCCACTTACAATAAAATTATCTAGATATACATTTGCGGGCAAGTACCATGGGTGACGTTAATTCGAACTTTCAATAGTACAGTAATCAATAACACATCAGAACTTAATATCAATAGGGATGTCGAAATGTTCAATCAATTCTCGTCCCCGCCCGCCATGAGCATCAAAACTGCATTCATATCTCGTGATATCAAGTTTGTTCAACCAGTACACAACAAGGAGTTACGAGACCCATTTATACCGGCGCCATTTTGGGCGAGGCCGGGCAGGTCCAAGATATAGTCAAAATGTCTCCACCAACCATCGGCCAGACCAGAACCCCTTTCGGCCCTTTATGCTACAAGATGGTGTCTTCCATTCAGAAAATATTGTTGGCAGCATTTTGAAAGGAAAGATAAACAGCCGTTCTCCTAGTGAGTCTCACATTGTTACATTTAGGAAGAATGTTGAAGAGTAGTACGTTGAAAATCTGAAGCCATTGTTCTACAAACTCTCAACCAGCCTTGGATGGAAAAAAAAATCCTGAAGAATGTACAAACTGAAAACCAATTTTTGTCTGTATAACATCAACAGCAACGCTTGACTCATCTTTGTGTGAAGCCGCCATTTTGATTCAATCAATAACGTCCCCCTGCACATATTCAGGGACCTGGTCGTGTCTTCAGGTCAAACGGATTGTGGGACAAGATGCAGAAAGGAAAAGGAAAAAAGTTCAGCCGGACCCCGGGAGCCGGCCGCCTATGTCATGGGCGATCATTGGCCACACCAGGGCGATAGTGAAGCTGCAGCAGGTGCAAATAAGCTTCAGACAGTCTTACAAGCACTGCTCAGAACTCTCAACTATGACACCACCTCGGTGCCATCCGGATCTTGGCGCCTTGTGCTGGTTCCGTCCTATTCACACATCGGTCCGCTACTGACACCACCTCACAGACCAACGGGGCACCCCACGCCGACTTTCGGCGCAGCATTGTAGGATGGCCACACCAGAGCAGCAACTTGCTAAACACCACCTCGGTGCCATCCAGATCTCGGCGCGTTGTGCTGCCTTCGGCCTACTGTAGCCGCAAGTGCGGACGCAACTCAACTGGATAGCGAGTGAAACACCAAGGGGCGCCCCACTGCAGCTGAGGAGCCTCCATCTTGGGGCGACGCACAGCATCACCAATGCAGTCAGATCCTCAAACAGCCCCCACTGACTGACGCGACCTCACAGGCCAACGGGGCGCCCCACGCCGACTTTCGGCGCAGCATTGTAGGATGGCCACACCAGTGCGGCAACTTGCTGGACACCACCTCGGTGCCATCCGGATCTCGGCGCGTTCGAGTCACTGTACCGCAAGAGTGACCGCAACTCAGCTGGACACGCCGTCTTTCGGCGCAGCATTGTAGGATGGCCACACCAGTGCGGCAACTTGCTGGACACCACCTTGGTGCCATCCAGATCTCGGCACGCTGTGCTGCCTTCGGCCTACTGTAGCCGCAAGTGCGGACGCAACTCAGTTGGACGGCGAGTGAAACGCTAAGGGGCGCCCCACTGCAGCCGAGGAGCCTCCATCTTGGGGGAGACGCACAGCCCCCACTGACTGACGCGACCTCACAGGCCAACGGGGCGCCCCACGCCGACTTTTGGCGCAGCATTGTAGGATAGCCATACCAGTGCAGCAACTTGCTGGACACCACCTCGGTGCCATCCGGATCTCGGCGCGTTGTGCTGCCTTCGGCCTATTCGCACATCGGTCCGCTACTGACGCCGCCTCACGTGCCAACGGATTTTCTACGCTTTTTATAGCCCTATGCCGCATAACAGGTCATGTGACTTGTTTATAAAACTTTTCATTGGTTCATTTTACTTTTGGTTTCCTAATGATGGAAGGCTTGGTCATATGACCTAAAAATAACCCTTTTCATTGGTTTAGAACATTTTTTTTTCCCAAACGATGAAAGCCCCACCTTGTTTCTGGATGTTTCAGACTGAAGCTGGCGTCAGCATGAAAGCACCACCATCTCGTGGCTCCGTCGTGGTCATTCCGCGAGCAATCATGGCAGCCGCTCCCCACCGGAAGCCTGCAGGAGTCGAGGGCCCCCAAGACTTTTGTAGAATCTTCACGGCTGAGGGGACGCTTTCGAGAATGGGATCCAAGACCTAGCAGACAAGCGTCCAAGTTCCAAGGTGTCCCAGGGCCATTTTAGTGGACCAGGCCCAAAAGGGAAAGAGCCTGCCGCCATTTTGAGAGTCCTGTGGCAGCCGCCTATCACTGAACCGCAAGAGTAGGCGCAACTCAGCTGAATGGCGGATTTTGGCACAGTGTACCAAAAGCGGGCGGAATGGCAACTGAAACGGTAAAGGGGCGCCCCACTACAGCACACGAGCCGCCACCTGGGGAGGCCCGTTCACGTCGCCTCCCCCTCCCCCCCCGGGGCGCCCCACGCCGTTTTTCGGAGTAGCATTGTAGGATGCCAAAACCAGTGCGGCAACTTACTGGACATCACCTGGGTGCCATCCACATCTCAGCGCGTTCTGCTGCCTTGGGACTATTTGCACAACAGACCGCTACTGACGAGGCCTCCCCGCGCACCCCCCGGGACGCCCCACGCCGTTTTTCGGAGCTGCATTGTAGGATACCAAAAACCAGTGCGGCACCCAGGTAACATCACCTGGGTGCCGTCCAGAACTCAGCACGTTGTGCTGCCTTGGGACTATTCGCACAAAACACAGCTACTGACCATTGTTGCTTCTTTTTTCAAAAAAATGTTTAAATGTATTTACTGTTTTTGTTGCGTTCTATATATTTATAAGTTATTAAAGTGTTATAATCCTACTACTTTGTTGGAGTATATTTTTAATGTGACACATAATTGTAAAAACTTTGATGTACAAAGAGGCATCCCTGGAATCTTCCGCTTCAGGTTCGGACCCACACACCCTCACAGTGAGAATCCCCTCCCCAAGCACAATACAGGATGGTTATCAGATAGTAGGAACCCGTATGGTGTGACGGATCTCATGGGGTGGGGGCCTTCATCTACTGTAACTCCTTTGAAGAGGGATGATTCTCATACATGCCAACATTTCAGAAGAGCAAAGTGGGAGATTTTTTTTAAAAAAATCGGGAGAATGGGGCGTTGAATCGGGTTATTTTCATGTGTGGGCTTTGGAAGTGTGCTGCTGCAGGATTGGACATTTCAAACTCAAATGCACTTTCTTTTTCTTACCTTTCCGAAGCATGGAGCACAATAGCAGGCAGAGAAAGGGTGATGCAAGTTTTGAACACTGCCTGGCCTGGCAAGTTGCTGGCAGTGCCCCCCCCGCCCGCTCCTGAAACAGGGCACACACACCGCCGCCCCGAGTACTTCACAGATCTTTAAAAGACCATGCGCTTGTTAATGAGGCTTAAATGGTTTATCACCCCTTCTAGAGCCCCTGCATCGGCCCTCTGACGTTTCCTGGAAGAATTAGCACGTAACACAATACCAAACCCTGTCAGCTGAAACCCCCGAGGAATCGGGTTTTTGCTTGCAGGAATCGGGAGGCGGGAGACTAGCACTGAAATCGGTAGTCTCACGCCTGAATCGGGAGGGTTGGCATGTCTGGATTCTCTACAGCTGGGGCCATAAACTACATCCGCAGGGCTAGGTGATAGCCTGGGACCGGCCTGGACAATCGGACACAGAGGAAGAGAAGTGTCAGAGGGTGCGGTAGTGAATAGGGTGAAAGGGAGGTGTCGGGCGGGCACAGGGTGTGATTCTCAGAGAAGAACAGCGCAGATGGGGGTAGGTTTATGGCCCATGCATGAGAGAGAGAGCGGGGGTGACCAGTGCGTGGGGGAGATGCTTGCGAGGGTGGGGAGCCATGCTGAGAATCGACGGCGTGCAGAAAGTGGGTCTGGTCAAGGCATCTAAAATGGCTGCCGTGCACGACAAAATTGTGGCATTGGAAAAAAGGCAAGATGGCGCAGACAATGTTTATCAATAAGGATTAATTTATAACAAAATATTTTATCGCAGTGACAAACTGGCGGTCAACACTTCCTGATTTCCATCGAATCGAACGTTAACAGACGTCACGCAGCAAAAAAAATAAAACGCTCACGCACAGCCGCTGGAAGACATGTATCAACATATAAGAGCCTCCTCAGCCACCCTCAGAAAACATAAGGGATCAGGATACGTCTCCCGTACCCCCTTATACCTAGTAATTTAATTAAAACGAAACACAAAATGGCGAATTCCCGTTTCGCTACCAGTTTGCGGCCCAGTTCGCGGCCCAGGATGCGCTTCTACCGTGAAAAATCATTTTTTTTTTATTTTCCCCACGGGACCCTTTAATAACTCCAACATCATTCCTAGGGGGTCAAGAGGAGTCTACCTTGCCCCCTTTCATTAAATTCCCCCTTCGTTTTTCTCCTCCTCTTGTCTCTCGATCCTACCGAGAGACAAGATGGCGGCCACACCGGACTGTTTAGAATGTTGACAGACACCGGAGAGCCAATCAGCTTCGCTTCGCAAAGCTCCGTTACGCGAAAAGTACGCGATCTGGAGCGCTATCTGGGACGCTGTCACAGATATATCTGTTTTTTAAACGTTAATTTCTCAAAATCCACTGGAGCACATATATTGAGACCCAGCAAACATCCTAAACATCAAGTTGGCGAGTGCGAGCTTGATAAATAAACCTCCCAGCGAATTTCTAAACGTAGGGGGGTCAGATTTCTCCTTGCGAGTGGTCACGTGTGCTCGCAACCGCTCGCGTGGAGAAACTGCCCGTTCCCGTTGAGAAAGCGGAGTCAAGCAGAGTAAGAGGCACCTTAAGTCATGCTACAAGGAGCTAATATGAGCGGGCGATACCTAGAGACGGTAGGCTCGAAAGCCCAGAATATAAAATACCCACCTAATTTATCCAAAAATGCGGCTAAAAAGTTCAAACACGACACACTGAGAAAAAACCAGGACATACTATTTACGGACTTATTTTTCAATATAACTAAAGGCACGTCAATGAGTGACCTCATATTCTACACAAATCAAACAGCTAAATGGCGCAATGCCTTCGCACGAATGCTTATCATAAAAGCGACGATAAACATCCCTCATGGCACAAAAATGATGACCTCACCATCAAAAAGATGCAGAGCAGAACTAAATATCACCATATATAAATCTGGAATTGTGCTGATACAAGCAGCAAATCGAGAACTGGAGAAATTTGCCAAGATTTTCCAAACAATAAAAGATTCACTAGAAGACGCAAGACTCCAACTACACCAGACCTCACCAGGAGATACTCCCGACACCAAAGATATCACCAGAGGCGCCATTAGACACAGGGGACAACAGGCTCAAAGCTCTAAACCGGAAGATAGACTTGAAATATTAATATCCGAACCTGAGAACACGACAGAAAGAACAGAGAGATCTACCAATCAGGCAAACAAGGAACAAGACCGGCTCCAAAGAGTAGAGGCGCTCTCGCCTACAAACGAAGAGACCTCCCATGTAGAGCATACATCGGCTTCGAGAGTAGCACCTTACGACAACCAGGAATTGGACGAGGGAGAAGATATCAACCCTCCGATACCTCCCGCAAGTACAATGTAAATGTAAATGTAAATGTAAGGTGTTTTGTAGCGCGCTCAATTACTACCGGAGTATCCTGGCGCGAATGACCGCTGGGGAACCCGTCCTGGCTTTCCCTGTGAGATGGTCCCTTGCTGGGTATCTCCAAGGTGAAGCCAGGCATCCCCGGCGTCTGTGGGGGGCCGTTGTAGAGATGAGGCAAGCTTAATGCCCAGAGTTACCGAGTGTGATCACTGCCCAAAGTGGGCACCGAGGCGAGAATTATCAGTCCGCTGACCCTGGTCCGCGACCCTGCCGCGTCGGGAATCGAACCCTGGTCCCGGGCCGTTCTCAGCCTCCGGGTCTGCCGCCTCTAACCAGTGAGCCACACCTCCCTACAATACCATAGTCATGCAGACTCTCACCCACAAACGCACTCACAGCAACACAGAACTTAGCTAGCACTGACGACATCTCCAATAGAAACGGAACGGACAATCAAACAGGGGCTAAAAAGGAAAAGGATGCGGAACCAAGACCAGATCCTAAACGAAGAAGAGCAGTATACAAATCCTGGATAAACAGATCAGTCTTCCTTAAGAAATCACGTCAAAACAAGAAAGATATCAAGGAGATTCAGAAACTAGTGAGCGGGATGGCACAAGTAGCTATAAATACCCTACAGGCGATTGTAAAAATCGAGGAGATGACGACGAGCACTCACGCTAAGGTCACGCACATCCAAAACCTCGTACACTCTTCACAAAGAAAGAGCAACGAGACGGCCAGGCAGTTAAAAAATAGAGACAACCGACCGGATAGGACAAAACCATTATCAAAGGAGGAAACTCTGGCCTTAATCCGATCATATGAAATACCGGACAGCGAGGGAGAGGAAAGAATCAAAACGGTACCACTCGACTCGAACAGAACATCAAGAAAGAATGATAGAACATCCAACCCTTACAATTTACAGCACGTACAACTTACAACAACAGAAGCCAAGATTGGAATCTGTAGTAACAAAGAAAAACCTCTGACATGTCTACTACTCAACTGTCGGTCGGCAACCAAACATGCATCGTACATAGCGGACCTCATCATCAACAAGGACATTGATCTGGCAGTCCTCACTGAAACATGGCTCACGGAATCCTCATCGCCAACCATGGATCTCCTAGTACCACCCCAATATAACATTGTGAGACTTGATAGACTCAGAAAGGTAGGGGGAGGTATAGCCTGCATTCACAGATCTGTTATAGAGGTCAAACAAATCCAAGCAGACCCTCTAGAATCCTGCGAATATCTAGGTCTTAATATAAGAGCAAATAACAACCAAAGATGCAACCTGCATACTTTTTACCACCCACCAGGAGACAGCGCAAAGTTTACAGAGGAGTTAATGGAGATCATAACGGCCAACTCTAACAACGGCGTCAATAACATATTTCTTGGCGATTTCAACTTACATTGGGATGACTGCAACGACAAACTGGTCAACTCGCTTAAAGATTTCCTCGATGAAATGAACCTCACCCAAGTGTGCACACAACCCACTCACTATAAAGGAGCGACCTTAGACTGGATTATTTCACGAAACAAAGATACAACAATCCTCTCCATAACGCCTTGTGACTGGTTTGATCATCATGCCATAACATTCGCGATACCCATGATGGAAAAAGGCAGGACCAGACAACCCCTCAAGTCCAAAAAATGGATTCGAGACACAAGAGGAGCAAAGTTGGAGCTATTGGCCGAAAGCTGTGAAGGAGACCTAAAACCACCTAACAACTTGCAGAATGTCAACGAGCTGACTGACCACTACATAACAACGGTCGAAAATATTGTCAACAACACCATGCCACTAAAAATGAAAAGAATCTCGGAGAAGACAAAAAATCCTTGGTTTAATGAAGCTTTAAATGAAGAAAGGCGCAAACTGAGAATGGCTGAAAGAAAATGGAGACAACACCCTTCATCCCCTGAGTTGAAAGCCCTCAGAAAAATCAGAAACCAATATAATAAAAAGATCATCAATTCAAAACAAGAATTTATAAGATCAGAACTGGATAATGCCAAAAACAGACCACGAAAACTCTTTGAAATCCTAAAGCAACAATCAAACAAACTAGCCAAATCCGTTCATGAGAACTCTAAAACACCCCTAAATTGTGAAGAATTTTCCACATTTTTCACGGAGAAGGCGAAATCGCTTGAAATAGAACTCAAAAACTCTGTGGTGAACCTTCCCACCGAACCAAGGCCTATGAGCGACACCGTCGCTACAACGGAGAGTACCAAGGCAAAAAATGAGGCAAATTGGGATACGTTCGAACTATATGACCAGCACAATATCGCCAAAACTCTTTCTGAAATCAAACCTAACAACCACTACCAAGATCCCCTTCCCGCAAAATGTTTAAAATAAATCAATCACGTCCTGGTTCCAATATGGACCGAAATTATAAATGCTTCACTTTCACGAGGGATCCTCCCTGACTGCCTAAAAACAGGTCAAGTTGCTCCCATAATCAAAAAACCCTCAGCAGAGACATCGGACCCAAACAACTTTCGCCCAGTGACCAACATCCCGGTTCTGGCCAAGCTAATTGAGAAATGCGTACAGAACCAACTGAGCCAACACATCACCAAGTTCTCATTGCTTGATGAATGCCAATCAGGATTCAGGGCAGGGCATAGTACGGAAACAGCGATCCTCCATATAGTTGACGATGCACTACAGGCCCTTGACCAAAATCAAACATGCTTACTGATTCTCCTTGATCTGTCTTCGGCTTTCGACACGGTAAATCACGAAGCATTACTGACTAGGCTGCGAGACAGGATGGGACTATCAGGAACGGTGCTGAAATGGTTTGAGTCTTTTCTACAGAACAGGACGCAGCGATTCCTGGTCAACGAGTCAATCTCTCTCCCATCCCCTATTTCAATAGGAGTCCCACAAGGATCGACGTTATCCCCAGATCTGTTTAACCTATACGTCGAACCGCTTACAGAAATTCTCCAAAAATCACAGATATCCTATCACATGTATGCAGACGACACGCAAATATACTTAAAGATCGCATCTCTAAAAGACATTGAACGAATGAACAAGTCATTAAAATGGCTCTACAATGGTTAACTACGAATCAGCTGAAGCTAAATGCTCACAAAACAGAGTTCCTACTAATCTCACCAGCTAGGAGCCATACGGAAATAAAGGAATGGACGAAAGTCTTGACTGCGCTAAACTGCACCCCTACACTAATCAAGTCAGCGAAATAGCTAGGAATCACATTGGACGAGAATCTGGACATGAAAGCTCACATTAACTAAATGGCCAAAAATGCCCGATTCCACCTGAATTACTTAAGAAAACTGAAACCATTCATCTCAGAGGCGGATCTCAAATTGGCAATCCAATCCTTAGTTATCTCGAGGATTGAATATGGCTGCACCACCTTAGCTGGATTACCAAAAACGTCCACAGCACCAGTGAAAGCATGCCTTAACGCTGCGGCAAGAATTATCACCGGATCTAGGAAATATGACCATATATCACCACACTTGAAAGCTTTAAACTGGCTACCTTTTGAAGCCAGAATCCAAATGAAGTTAGCATGTATCACCCATAAAGCGCTACACCACAACACCCCAAGATACCTAGCGAAGAAAATTCAGCTGTCGGGGGGTAACAGACCAGCTAGGAGTGCTGAGGAGTTGCTGTTACGGCCAGCCTTTTTCCGTAAGAAAAAAACCTATGACAGAGCGTTCTCAGGAGCTGCCCTCAGAATCTGGAACTCACTACCTCCTAACATTAGGAAGATCCAGAATGTGACAACATTCAAACGAGAAGTGAAGAGCTTTTTGATGAAGAAATACTCTACTTAGAGTAGAACAGTCATGAACTTATAACGACCTACCTCATACCTGTTTACTTATATTACGTACAATAGAAGCTTAGCCGCAACTGACTATTTAACGCTAACTACACATGTGTTTTCGAATTTATATCACCTACCTCATATATATTGTTCGTATAACTGTTGATGTATTTGTTTATTCTCTAAGTCTTCTATGTTAAGCGCTCTGATACCCACGGGTCTTGTTCGCGCTATACAAAACTTTATAATAAATAAATAAATAAATAAATAAATAAAGCTGCAGCTCGAGTAAAAATCTACTTGAGCAGCAGAAAAGGTAGGCTTGGACTGAAAATGGTGCTATTCGCAATGATTGCACAGTGCCGACACGCAACTGTGCACTCACCGCGAACAGCATTTTTCTACTGTACTCTGCCGTTTGCGGAGCTCCGCGTAGTGCAACAGAGCTTTTTTTGCACTTTGCGTAGTGCAACTCCGCGAACTCTGCCCAGGGTTAATCATAAGCCAGCAATAGCATATTTGATTAACAGACAGAAAAAGGTTAGAATATAGAAGAAGAAGACAAATCAATAATTAGCAAAAATGAATATGCAAATTGTATATTCTGAAGTCACAGCCTCTCTCTCAGCTGCTGCTTTGAAAACAAATGCATGGACTATTTTTGGCCATTGCTCTTTTCCACTTTAAAAAAAATGTTCAGGGGAGTCTGCTCTTTTTACAGTTCTTTTGTATTCTGTGAATGAGGATATGTGGTGAACCTATCGAAGAAATCCAGTGGGGATTTAGGATACTGCAGCGAGATTGAGGAAGCATCTGCCCATGGTACTAGATGAACATCTAGTAATGCCTTATTGTACTGCAGTTTTGCAAACAACTTTTCGTGCTTGCGCATCTGACTTGAGGGGGGCCTCTAGTGAAACCTTAAGGCACTGCAGCAATTATGAAAAACAATTTAAGCACTTGCATCTAAATCAGCGCCTAGTAACTGTTGACAGGATTGCATCTTTGAGAAGAAATTTTCAAGCACTTGCGTCTTAATTGGGAGGATTATTTAGTAACATCTTGCGGTACTACAGCTAAGTGAAAGACTTTTCAAAAGATTTCATCTGACTTGAGAGGGACATCTAGCAACAAGTTGTGGTACTGCAACTTCGTAAAATATTTTTCAAGCAATTACATCTAGCTCTAGGGTGAAGTTTAGTAAAGTAATTTTTGTGTAGCTTCGCAAAAGACTACTTAAACTTTTTCACTTGCCACAAGAAGAGGGTCATCAATTAACACACTGCAGTGCAACTGCTTTGATAAAGACTTTTCAAACAGCTAGTAGCTGTTTCAGCTTTGTGAAATACTTTTGTAGCACTTCTATCTGACTTAAGATGGATATTTAGTAACATCTTGCAGAACTATCCCTTTGGGCAAAAAGCCAGAACTAATGGCTTTGACAATGCTTGCTTGCCATGCAGAGACAACCCTCAGCATAAATTTCATAAAATATCGGTTAACTGGGAAATTTTTCAAAGCACTTTTCACACAGTTCAACATTCTCTGCCTCCAGCCATAGCCCAATGAGGGAGTTGCGGTGGGGCGGAAAGGCACAGCGGGGGAGGGTCAGAATGGGGGGTGCTAAAAACTGGAATATGGATAATTGGAGCTAAGTAAGCAATTTAATAAATAAAATGAATTTCGTAGCGCGCCCTGCATTTCAAAATGCGATGCAGCCCGCGCTACAAAATTAGTTTTATTAATTACATTGTTTACTTACCTCCAATTATTACTGTGAAATCCACTTTGCTTCAATGTTGTTTTTTGCCATCAGTTCTATGACTATGCTACTGTCAATTTTATGCACCAACAGCATTGTTTCTGTATCTCAGTCAAACGTTGGGACACAACATTTCTGTGACTATAATACCTGCAGACAAGGGACAACACATTGGAACCTACAATATACATTATTTCAACAAACAAAAAATTTTCTTAAATGTATTTTATAAAGATGTATAGATGTTTTTGAACCTATGCATGATGTTGCATCAAAAAGTTTGACAGTTAGAGAATCGCCTGCATAGCATGTACACACTGTGCACTTAAAAAGGAGCTGTGAGGTGTTACAATGGGCAGCAGGGGTAAGCTGGTTATTCAAGGTCACTCAAGGTCTTTGGTGACATTTTACGGGCACCTATTGATTGAAAACAAAAGGAAAAGAGAGAGCAAAGGGAGACAGTGACAGCAATGTGAGTTCATGGCCCTCTTGTCATTTTGTGATTTAAGGTTTTTCTGGTAGGAGGTGAGTTAAGACCCTTCTCTATTAGGACATTTTGAATTCACTCCAGTTTTCTTCTACTTTTTTTTATAGTTGTTTGCAGAAACAGTTTCTCCATATGTTTGAAAAAAAATTAATGAAGCAGTGAAAAGTCCCAAGGCGTTTTATAGCTTTCCAATACCAAATTCAAGTTAAGAAACAGAACACTAATCATTAATGCTAATAGTTACCAACATTCTGCAACATACATACATGGAATAATTGATGCTTTACTAAAACACAACTCTCAAATTGTGTCTCTGATGAAACAAAATAAATCAGTAACTTGCTATTTTATTAGAAGATCATCAAAACTATTTTCGTCTGTTACCCTTTTCCATAAGAACATACTTGGTAAGTCAATTGAAGGCATCGACTACGCTTGAAAAAAAAGAAACAAAAGAAGGATAATCAACATTAGTCTAAAAAAGTTCCATCCATACTTATCTAGGCAAAATTTCACTCATCCTTTAAACTTATATCAGCATACTTGTTGAAACCAGCAGTTCCTGATGCAATATCACCGGTTAAAAATGGTTAAAGTATCCCTGGCATGTTGAGACATGTTACTTGTCTCCAATCTCAAACAGCGGTGTTGACATCAAATGGATAATATCTGATATAATGGTATCACAGGATTCTTGAATGAATCTCTCAGATCAATATTTTCTGCTCCTATATGGGGAAATGTCTTAGATTGGGCAGAATCTACCCCTGTCAAAAATTCCATCCATTAACCACTATTCCTCTGGTTCGTTCTGTTTGTTAATATATGTATGCTGTTCAAATCTTTTTGTTTTAAAATTATTAGAGCAGCAAGCCGGAACTCAAGATCATACTCTTTAGATACCCTCATCAGTATTCTCAATAGTCCTCTGTCTTTGGGGAACTACAAAATGAAAATTAATGGAAAATTCACTCAGACAGATACTACATACTCCCTATCTAAGAGACCTATCTTAGTTTTTCATCCCGCTTCAAGATGAGCAGAACAATCCATGCAGAAAATCTAAGCTGTATCCTTTCTGTGGTTCCAAGAACAATGCACCATTGTGCTAATCAAGGAAGTTTTTCTTTACATTCTTCCATCTCCGATATTCAAAATGGGGCTTTGATATTGCTATTCTCTGAAACATCATCACAGCCTTATATCATCAGAGATATTTTGGGGGAAAAGTTGGCAAAAAGAAACTACCAAAATCATTTTAAAGTTTTTCCTATCTTTTCAAAGCCTTTTGGTGAGCTAACTTCTTCTGAGGGGAAACCGAAAGAGACAACCCCTGGCAAAAGAAATGAAGGATTTCCAACAAAGAATAGATTTCTTAAACTAGCTAAAACATCAGCTTGGGGCCAAACTAATTGGGATCAACCCATTTTAGTTTCAACAAAGAGATCAAGGTCTCATGAAACACTGTACTCTAATTGTATGTGTTTTTTGGGGATGTTTTCATATAATGGCTCACATAGTAACCCTATGTTGCTTTTCAACATCTATATCCCCAGGAGGGAAGTATAATATGGCCCACTGCAAGTTCTGCATTGTATTAATTAAATTTTATTCAGTGAGGAAGTAAACTGCATTATCATAACAGGGCACCTGAAAGCTAATATATCAAAGCAGGTATTGGAGGTATTTCAATCTCCAAAGACGGAGACGACATGGAACATTTCGGAAGCAATTTTCCCAGGTTGTCCAAAAGCTGATAAACGTGGTTTATTACTGTTAGATAAGTTAAGAAAAATTGTTGTGTGGTTTTGAATGGGCGCCTAGACAGAGACTGCACTGTGAATTACACAAGGTGTGGTTCAACTTGTCGTTCCATATTTGATTATAAAATTGTATTTTATGATTCATTTAATTAGGTGGCCAATCTAAAAGTAAATGTTTTTGAATGTAGTTCTCATTGTTTTTTTGTTTAAAGTTTGATCTCAATACTTGTCCTGCTTCAACTCGGAATTTATAAGGGAGGTCACTAGAAATAGATCGGTACAGTATTGCATGTATCCCAAGGTGGCTCTTACTATTTTATTTAATCTGATTAAAGAACATTTAAGTTTGAGACAATATTAATTTTTTGACACTTCCCCTCAAAATAATATAATGGAAAATCCTAGAATTATTATTACAGAAATATGACTTTGTGACCTAACTTAACCCTAAGGCAATTGATATTTTTTCTCCCAAAGAAAGGGAAATGTGTAAGATCGCTTAAGAAAAAATGCAAGGACTCCCATTGACCTTCGTTTGATACATTCCTATTGTGGGCATTAGGCCAAGCCACTCAAGTGGGAATTCATTTTTATCTGGACAAGTGGGATAACGCTGGGTAGTAGGAATTTTGTAGATTCCAGCTCATTCCTGAAGGAAGGTTTCTGTGGGTGGTGGCTGAGTATTGCACCGAATGTAGCACGTATCCCTATTGCTGATCTCTCCATGTATCGCTTTAGGACCTTTTGTGACATGGTCTCCTGGCCCGGCCACACAAGTGATATACTTTTGTTAGTGGGAAAAATGCGGACCTCTAGTTGGTAGGAAATTTGCGAATCCTACAGATGCTGGAACTTTCTGGCAAAGAAATGTGAGAAGAATATATATTTTTACTACTTGTCAAGTATCTGCTCACTTGATGTTCTGACCAGTACAGAACAGGTGCCAGGTGAACCTTTGCTAATGGTTCCCATGAGAGCTTCACAAACCAAGCTGTGTCTCTCATGCGCCTTTAGAGCACTCCATTAGCTAAATCCTGCTCATTCTGTATATGTCTGACTGACTGACTGACTAAGTATTTGTAAAGCACACTATTGCCGAACTGTCTCGGCGATCAATGTCCCTCCCGTGCAGGCCTATAGTTGTTTTCCTATATTAGCATGAGCACGTTGCAGACTGTTCTCTGCTTTGCACACGTTACTCTACAGACAAATCTTGCTTTGTGCCATACTGTGATTTCACAAAAAACATTCTGTTGTTTTTGCGTTCTGTTCTTTCCTGGGATTTAGTATGAACATGTAGACAAGGTTGAACAACAATGTCCCTTGTTATTCTATTTAGATCAGGCCCTAGCACCTAGACAAAACACGCAAATGCAGCTGTTGTTTGGTGACACATACTTTTGTCCTATAGGTATGCATAGATGCGTAACACACACTTGGAGAGAGACTTTTCCAGGGAAAAGATTGTGACAGCATCTTAGATGTAGAACTTTCATCTGTGTATACTAAGGTACGGGGTCTGCTGCTAACACCTAAAGATCTTCTGATATATAATCATTTTGCTTCTGTAGAAAGGGAGGGAGGTTAGGCTACACTGTCCTATATAAGGACATCTCATTTATGATTTATGGACTAATTTCTATGCTAACTGTATTTGTGTTAGGCATTTTCCCACTTTGTATGGCACGTATACTAGACCATGATAGTTAAAATAAACATTTTAAACTTTTCCTTGTGTCTGTCAGAACTTATTGTGGACTAGTACAAGTGTGAGAGCGAAAGGGTGCGTCCTGTAACCGTGATTCCTGAAAGAGTCAGAAGTGTTTTGTTATGGGGTGTCTAATCACTTGTTCCTCTGTGAGAGAATAGGAGGGCAAGTGAGACACTTTAGCTAGTCAATCCTGGGCAAATGGGAATCAGGTGGTATGATGACTGCCTACTACGGTCCTATGATCCCAAGCATAGTTCTGTGACTCCGCAAAATCCCTGTGACAAAGTGTTGCCAATGTTTGGTGTAGTACTTTTCCATGGGGCCCCTGAGTAGCACTTGTGCTGGTCCACAATACCCTCACACTGTTTCCCAGAGATGTCTGTGGTGGGGAGGCTTTGCCCTCTCATGTTTTAGGGATCCCCTATTGCTGTGGGGTTTTCAAGCTTGATGTTTAAAAGGTTATAGACCCATTTTGTGCTACTGTACTGTTTGTTTCCATTGATTTAAGTGATGGCTCAAACGATTACGATTCCGGCTCATGTCCCCTAGCGTGGTCTCCAGTTATTTTTGTAGTCGATGCGAATCCTGTGTATCATTTTGAAGTGTTTTACTCTTGGGTTACCTTTCCTGCTGTGGATCCGCAGGATAATTCTTTCCATGCTTTTACTCCTGACACTGTTCCGGTAGCTTATCGCCCTTATGCAGGTTGAAGTTGTGGCCTCGGATCACCAGATTTTGTTGAATGGTACCCTACCTCATCCTCTTTATTTTGATCGCATGGGCCCTTTAAGTATTGAAGGGCCACATGGCCTGTTTGACCAGCTTTACTCCACACCCTATTTATCTTATATCTAATTTGGTGCAAGTTCATTTGTTGTATGGCCAGGTGGTTCTTCTTTATAGACGCCTGATCCAATTTGTTGCTCGTGCTTTTCTAGTGGCTCCACCAGGGGCTGTGGCTCCAGTGTAGGTTGCACGCAGTGGCAGCCCTGTGATTAGCCCCGTTAATATTAATTCAGTGATGGGCAGACATCCTCCCAATCGTGAGGACTTGCCATTTTTATTGCTCAGAAAATTGAACAGCTTGATGCAGTTTTCCCTCTTATGGGTCTTGTAGAGAAGCACAGGATCGTACTATGTGCTTGCCTAGTGGTCTAATTCTGGCTGTAGCTAACTGCAGAGCCTGTGGGATGTTGTTTGCCTCAGTGTATACACTTTGTTATGGCACCCCCTTGATGTGCATTCTTCAGAGTGTTCTCAAACAAGTACAGAATGACATGGGGTAGGTCCAGTCCTGGTTTTTGGGCTGAAGTTGTAATTTTTACAGTCATCTTCGGTATGATTCTTTCTAATGTTAAAGGTGAAGCAGCAGCTTTGATAGTACATCAGTGCCTTTCGGCGGTGCCTGACGCTGATCAGGAACGTGAGCTGCCCATGATTATTGTTGACGTTTGTACATTGTTAGGATGCAATAAGTTGGGGGAAAGACCTTCTCCTCAGCCTCAGGGTAAGCCCCCTCCTGAAAAGGAGGGACTTCCAGTCTTTCCGAAGAAGACATGGGACAAACACAAGCAGCAACAGAAGCCTAGGTCTTGTGGTGGTTCACCACCCCTGGATGCTTCTAAACGTAGTTATGATTTGCGTGATCCCTCTAAGATAACATTTCCTGAGAGGTTTAAGGTTCCTGATACTCAGTCTCCTCGTTCCTTTCAGGAACAGTACGACCGAGGAGGATGGCAAGATCGCAGGCGGGAAGAGTCCATGCAACTCAAGCGGGACCCAAAGTACTCTTTTGACGTGAAAGTCAAGAGAGTGCAACCACCTCCAAACATAGCCCCGTTCCAAAAGAAAAAGAAAAAAAGTTGGGACATTGACAGCAAAATATGCCCTAGACTGTGAGAACCCTCCTTTCGGACAGGAGTTTGGCAGTGACTCTCCTCGACAGCACGGCGGAAGTTACTGTAGTGCTCCAGACACTCCACCCATTTCTGGAGGCAAAAGCAACTGATACCATCATCATTGTTGAAACTGCAGACACCCGCATAGCACCCCTGACAAACTTTATCATGTAGACATTCAGATTGAAGATGACATTAAGCACATAATAAATACTATTTTTTGGGACAACATGATGTTTTCTTATGACAATTTACTGGCAGAGGTCGATTGCCCCCCCCCCCCTTTTGCTCTTGCTTGTCCTCGGGGCAAGGATATGATTATCCCTTCTTTCCCGCAATATGTCACTGATGAGACTAAAAATACCTATGCTTCAGAGTGGGGTCTTGCCTTAGCCCCGGCCTTATACCGCAACCAATCTGGTTGGGATAAAGATTCTTCCTCGCATGTTGTGCCTGTTTGCTTTATTTCTCAGCCACGGTCTCAATATCCAAGTAAACATTATGCAAAGATGTCCGTTAAAGAGATTCTGACTCAATTGGAGTATCATGGTGTTATTGAAACCTGTGTCTCTGCAATGAATAACCCTCTCCTCCTGCTTTTTAAACCTAATGGCTCATATTGCATTGTTTTTATTATAAACATGTGAATGGTCATACCCATACTTATGCAGTGCAAAACATTCATAATAGAGCATTCATTAATTAACATTGTAGGTAAAAGATTTAAAACTACTTTGGATATTTCAAATGGAGATCTTAGCCACAACCTGGCTCCTGAGACTTGGGACTTGTCCGCATTCAGCGCCCACGGCTCCCAAAGGCGATATGCGAGATTGCCTATTGAGTTTAAGAATAGACCCGGTGTTTTTGCAGCAGGTATTTTGTCTATTTTGAATGAAATTGATCCTAATGGCGTTTCTCATGTATATGGCATATACCCGACAGAAGATTAATTAAATCCTCATCTTGCGCAAATTGATCACATCATTACACGATTTGTAACTCTAGGCTACAAATACAATTTTGCAAAACCACATATTGCGCTTCTGGCCATTCTCTTTCTTGGTTATGAACTGACAAATGATGGTAGGGGTTTGGCCCCCCATTTTTGGGAGAAGTGTGCACAATTGCAACCTCCATCTACCCTCAAAAAATTGCAGTCACTGCTAGGTTTTTAAAATTTTGGCAGGACTTACATCCTGACTGTGCTCAGTGTATCAAACTTCTTTATGCTTTGAAACACCCATCCTTTTCTGCTTCCTCATGGCCTTCGGAACACAACACAGTGCTGCATGCTTTATAGTCTGACTTACTTGGAACGCTGTACTCACAAACTTGATTAAATACTACAAATGTGGTCATCCGGATTCTTCCCGGAGCAATCGGTTTCAATCATGTGACTTTTAATGAGGGTGACACTGTCCCAAATAGTATCTGTATACACCGGCAGAATTGCCTTTTTCTTCTACTGAAAAATTCTCACTGCTGTACATATCACTGTTCTGAAAGAATGCCCTCTGGCACAAGGTAAAAAATTTTTCTTGTTAACCCCATGCCCGCCCTAGAGGCGGTGATGAAAGTACCCAATTTTGAATCTCTTCCTCCTCATTGGATTCAATGGGCTACATCATTCACATTGGCTGATGCCAGTTTTGTTTTTGACCCTTCTATGCACACAAGATGTCTTCAATATGAACATGTTCACCCTCTCCCTTCTTCCAATCTTCCTCTGGATGAGTGAAAATGTCCCATTTACACTGATAGTTTGGCTCAACCTGCCATTGGTTCTAGGCAGGCTTATTCAGAGGCTTGCACTACTGTTATGGGTACAATGAATAATGGAGTTTTTACATCTTCCTTGGTGCGCACCACGCAGTCTCATGTAGACTGCACAGCCCAGTTGGCTGAGTTACGTGCATTCCTCTAGGCTCTTGAATATGCTGATCCTGAATTACCCACCCTTGTTGTGTGTGATTCTTTTTTCTGTGTACAAACTTTTAATGACAATTAGTTTTTTTGATAACATGATGATTTTTGGGACTCTGAAGGTAGCACACTAAAGCATAAAATGCTTTGGGTTCTGGTGGCAGCCCTTAAGGAAAGCTTGCCCCTTACACATGTTGTCCATACATTGGGACATCAACGAGCGGGAGTGCACACTGTTGGTAATACATTGGCTGATGAAGCAGCCAAATCTTTAGAAGCCACAGTTAGAGTAGCTGCTGTTACTCATTCTATGACTAACATTGATGATGATATTTTGGCGGCTATTACCACAACTAGGGAGGGTACTCCTTTTCCAAAGGGTTTGTCTTCTCACTATACTTATCAGTTGACTACTGACAAAGTACATTTTGTTTCTATTCCTACAGTTGGCAATCACTGGATTCCCAACCTCAACCATAGAAGTGTCTTATTGTTGCTGCTCATGAAGGCATGGCTTCTGCTCACGCAGGTGTAGCAGCTACTGTTTTTTCTTTTACAATAACGCTATTGGTGGCCCAGGTTATACCAGCAAGCTCCCAAATGTGTGCTTTGTAGTGATGTTTGTCAACAAATCAGGAGTTCCACTGTGTCGCGCCCATCGCAGACTCATCTTTTTATTTCTAATCATCCATTTGGTTGCATTTACCTTGATCATTGTGGTCCTTTAATGTCCGACACTGCTTTCAAATATATTATGGTTGCAGTGGATTCTTGCACTAATTTCCTCTGGGGTTGGCCGCAATGCTCTGCTGATGCTTGCACTTTTATAAAGGATTTGCATGTCTTTGTCTGGAGTATGCTTGTAGCGCTATCCATTCCAACCAAGGTACGGCTTCTGCCTCTATGACTTACTGTGATTCGATGAAGTCATGGAAGGGCAGATGCATTTCTCATCTCCATATAGGCCAGAGGGCAATTCTGTTGCGGAGCGGATGAACCGTGACTTAAAGCAATCCTTAACAGCAAGGGTATTAGGGTATTAGGTTTGGGCCATGGCTGGTTAACTCACCTATATGGGCCTCAATGTGCTCTTTATAATCTCACAAGAAGATATCTGGGTGGGCGGACCCTGTCTGAAATTGTTTTTTGGTATCAAGATATTTGTTCCAGACCATGATGGTCTAGATTTTGTGCCAGCTACTGCAACATTTAATGTGCATAACCACAATGCTGTCTTACAGGATCTGCAAATGTGTTGTGATTCTCTGGCAAAAACTAATTGACTTTGCCTAAAAAAGCAGCAGTTCTGATTCCTGTTTCAGTCTGGCTAAAGTTGGTTATCTGCTTCTTGAAAAGGTAGTAATCATAAAAAGAATTTGGTCCCTCGTACCATGCTCCTGCTCTAGTGCAAACTGTAATTTTACCTTCTTTGCTTGGATACAAGGATAATCGCTTTGTTTCAATTGAACATGTCAAGTTACACCATATGGCCAATACTGAATAGTATACCTTGTCGTGTCCCAGGATGGGATATTCTTTTGCTGCCTGTGAGCTCCATTCTTTCTGATTCTACCTGGCTGCTGGAGGGGGATGTTGACCTGATATGTGTTTTACCTTCCACACCCTCCACAATGGAAATTGTTTATTCTGATCCACCCCTTAAATCTCCTACAGGTTTGCAAGCCTCAAATTCAAATCCAGAATCTCAGCCTCCATTATTTCATCAGAGTTCTTCTGGTTACTATAACGATCAAGACAATTTTTCTTCAGGCAATTCTTCAGTGTCTTCTGTTTTATCCCCACCACCAGCGAGAATCTGTGTATTCATCGCCTGCTTAAAACATACTTATCTGGTTCCCCCTTGGACGTATATATGGATCGTGTTTTCTGTGGTATTTTTGTTCATGTATATTGAATTTCTGACCCCCAGAACATTCTGCTGCAGAGCTTGTTGACAGGGTGTTGGCCCCACCTTCATTCTCACATAAAATGAAAAGAGACCAGTCCCTTGTTAAGATATCATCGGTTCCAGTAAACGATGGAATTGTATGGGATAAAGTATAATTCGATGTCTTTGGTCCTAGGGAAGCCCTACAGATATCTTATGTATTCCCTGTTTCTAAAGGTCATATGATAATACCTGGGCTACAATCAGATGATTGGAATTTCAGTGCTGTGAATTTGATGTTTTCCAAATTGGAATATGACACTGTTTTTGATACTTAAGATTTATATTAGAATTCTGTTAACTATGCCGATTTAGTCTGTTATCAACATTATGGTCATCATTTTCTGCACAGAGCAAATGGTAACCATTCCCACTTTAACTATTCCCAATGGGAACATTGCTCAAATCCATCTCAGGGTAGTTCCAACATAAAAAAAATGAAGTACACTTATTTTACCGGCTATAACCTTTTGGATCCAGTATCATATTATTTTAAACTGGCTTCCAATCTTTCAAAAAATGTATGTTTATTCAGACCAAGTTGATTCATGCATCTCATTTTATTCACAACTTAGCCCAGAAAGGATACGACTTTTGGAGAGACAATATTGATTTAAAATCAGTATGGGTACTAAGTCCTGGCAAGTCCAAGGTATAGAATCTTTATTCCATGCTTGTCTGATACCTGTTCAAATTATTTTTCTTAATGACACTGTCCAACAGACTACTTGTCTGGGGCTGGCTAAGTTTAAAGAATTGAATACACCCACTATTCCATTCTTGGGCTTGTTTGATAATTAGCAATCTTATACCAATTTTACTGCAGACGAACTAAATAGTATGTTATAAAATGGTACATTTAATTCCGCTGCGATTTTTACATCTGGATGGTCATTATGGCTTCTGAACATGAATGTAAGTCATTCTTGTTTCATGAATTCTACTTCAGGGTTTATAATAAATAGAATCGCAAAAGAGTACAAAGTTCCCCCGGGGAAAAGAACAACTAAGAGGTATGTGTGTGTATGGGAGTAGAGAAGAAGCAGGGAACAGGGTGTTCCCTTGTTGGAACTAGAAGACCTCACACACCCAGAAAACTAGGTGTCATGCTTCATCATTGGTCTCCTGCTCCTCGTCAGACTGGCGCTGCAGTGTCCGACAGGCGCCTTAGGCGCTCTTTGTTGGAGTTCTTTTGTTCCAGCCAATGGTTGAGTGCGTGAGAGGGGTCTGGTGAAGGTGTAGTCGTGAGGGAATAGTGATATTAAAAGAAGGTGGGTCAGTCCACAAGGGTCTTTATTCACGTGGTTGACTCCCTTAGTTAAAAGGGGTGGGAGGGGAGAAAGGGACTGTGAGGGGCACAGTGGACTAACTCAACCCTCTAAATAGGTCGACATGTTTCTTGCCTAACTGGCAATTCTTCAGGACCTCGGGTGCTTGGTACTACACAGTGAAAAACACAATAAAATAAAATAAAGGAGAGGGAGACAACCTCACTGGGTCAATCAGGGGCAGACCAAGTGGTCCTGCTCTAGCGGGGAGACCCTAGGAGTATCACTAGTGGGCCCCGCAGTCTGTTCCCGTGGGGCTGCTCGTTAAGGTAAGTACCTGTAGCGCGAGCAGCCTGGGTACGAAAACCTACCCCCACGCAAGGTTCCCCGTAAATAGACCTGATCCATTTTACCCACATTCTAACACTGTTACCACTTATTCTGTAGGTAAATAAAGTTAACAATGGTTAGAGCCTTCCACATTGTCTGCCATGAAACAGCATCTTTCATTTCATCAGAAGACATAACGCTTTTTGATTTCCTTTTGAGTCCAAAATCTCCTAGTTCAAAACGATCTGTTTATGCTGCACATAATGAATTTTGGAAATTGTCGCAAATTGAGGCTGCTGTGCGTTTACGCCAAATTGATCAGGACAATTTAGACAAAGTGCTTGCTGTTGTCAACAACAGCATTGATACTTTATCATCTCATATTTATACTTTAGATATTATTGTGTCTTCTGTTATTTAAATTATACAGAATAAAGTGTCGACCTTCTTATCAAGGTCAAAATTAACTTAGAACAGCTATGTAATTTGGTTGGACATTGCAAACACAAAAAAAATATGTGCGCACCTTGGCATTACCTGAATTGTAGCGCAGGGTTCTTACCTTTCAATATAACTTGCAAACAGCAATTAATGACTATGAAAGACACTAGTTATACCATGCTACATATAGAAAAACTTGAACAGTTTCCCTTTCCTGTAGCAGAAACTCATTCTGTGTTCTGGTTAATACACAGGGTTATCTCGTTGTCTATCTCAATGTTTCAGTTTACTGCCTGCAACAAACACTTCACTATAGGTATATATGAACCCCTTGGGAGCAGTTACATCCATGAGTTATGGTACCTGCCTATTACATATTGCTGTCAATGGGCTGAAAGAGATATTTTCTTCTTGGAGAAATTTGCGATTCAACTGCTGGACATTCCCTTGTCTGTCAACAAGTAAAAATCCACAGAGCCTTTAATGTTTCTGACCCTAATCTGGCTTGTTATTTGAAAGGTACTCCAGTTCTTGCAGTTATTCCCACCCTCACATTGCTTTCAAATGGCAGTTATTTTGTTCTTAATAATTATGACTGTTGGGATCTGCGAGCTGGAATCCCGAATGTGGTGTCTGTTTCACAGTTAGTTACTTGTTGTATCAATGTCCTGTTTCCACTTCCACATGCAAGTGTAGATAGCTCATTGTGGCCTTGCATTCCAACCCTGAAAACAGATTTCAATAAGCTAAGGAGACTCAAAGTGCTATTGTTTCTACAAGAAGTGTCTCTCACTTCAGCACTTGAGACATTTGAATTGCAGGTGGCGAGAACGTCTAGTGAAATACAATCGCTACTGAACGCAAATCTCCCCCTGCATTTTGGGGAATTAATATATCAAATATTTAATGCGTCTGATACCACAGGCCTGGCACATTTCTTTTAACTTGTGGGTTCCGGCCTCGTGACTTATTTTCAAACTATTTTTGAAGTAACCCCAGCTTTTATACATTCCATTTTTTTCCAGCATATTAGGTGGGTTCCTGCTGCTGCTCATCTTGATTTGCAGCATCATCATACTGTTCCTTCTATTCCGCAATGGCTGCTCAATCTGTGGTCCTACTCGGACAGACATCGCTGCAGCTGTACTATGAGCAAATGCTGCACAATTTTGGAATGGTGCCTCTAGCTGCTCTTGATGTTGAATTTTGTCTGACTTTCCGATATGCTTACTTTACCTGTGTGCAACATGTGTTCCATTGCATTTGGTGCCCCTTTCGCTGGGCCCTGGATATCTGCCTGAATACACCATCTCATGCTGCCCTGGAGTACAAACTGTTGATATGACCCTTACTGGTTCATAACCAGAACTGTTTCTTGGGTATGCAGCTTGTATACAACCCAGCGTTGGGGCCAGTGGCCAGAGGTTCTCCTTGGATGGTCCTATCAACAATTGGAAATGAGGAGCATGTCTGTTCCTTTGACCTCCTCAATTTGATGGCAGCCATTTCCAATTTGGAAGACTCAGATATCTTACTGGAATTTAGGTTGTTTCATTTGGCATCTTACTTCCTGGATCCCAGTGATAAGCCCGTCCCATGCAGTCCTGTTGTTGTTTTCCTATCTTAGCATGACCATGTTACAGAATGTCCTCTTCTTCGCACACATTACTCTATAGCCACATTTTGCTTTGTGCTACACTGTACTTTAACACAGAACATGCTGTTGTTTTTGTGTTCTCTTCTTTCCTAGGATTTAGTCTGAACATGTAGACAAGGTCGAACAACAATGTCCCTTGTTATTCTGTTCTGGTTAGGCCCTAGCACCTAGACAAAACATGCAAATGTAGCTGTTGTGTGGGAACACATACTTTTGTCATATAGTTATTCACAGAGGGGCAACACACACTTGGAGAGGGACTTTTCCAGGGAAAAGATCATGACAGTACCTGAGATGTAGAACTTTTATCTGTGTATACTACGGTACAGGGTCTGCTGCTAACACCTAGAGATCTTCTGATATATAATCATTTTGCTTCTGTAGAAGGAGAGCGAGGTTAGGATACACTGTTGTATTAATGACAGCTCCATTTATGATTTACTGACTACTTGCTATGCTAACCGTATTTGTGTTAGGTATTTTCCTACTTGTTGTGGCACGTATACAGCATGCTGGAGCACGGTAGTCAAAATAAACATTTTACACTTTCTTTGTGTCTCTGTCAGAACTTATCGTGGACTAGTAAGAGTGTGAGAGTGAAAGGGTATGCCCTGTAACCGTGATTTCTGAGAGGGTTGGGAGTTTTGTGTTCTAAGGTGTCTAATCACATGTTCCACTGTGATTGAGTAGGAGGGCAAGTGAGACAATGGGTCGTCAGTCCCAGGCTCATGGGCACTCAGGTGGTAGAATGACTCAGTCCAGCATTACCAGAGCCCAGAGTCTGTGGATGTACTGTTTGCTTACCTCAGTCTAGCAATGCAATAACAGTTACATGCTAATAAAATAATTCTGTAACAAAATATAAATTTTAAGCCCCTTTTGTCAAACCTTCTGCTGAACTGTCTCGGTCTTAAACAAAAGTGCCACTTTTTGAATTTTGCGTTTTATTCTGCTAATTTCCACAATATGGCTCCAAAGGTAAACTAAATTTGACCTATTCAGAAAAAAACTCAACCTTGCATCATTTGCAACAATTCCTATTTTTCTGATTTGCTTCCACATCCGATTGATTGGTCAACAAGCACACTTTCAACTTCGGTCCTCAGTTTCAGATTAGTTAACCGAGATGGCTCTTAATGCTCTTACTTTTTTAATGTTTGTTGAAAACATGTAAATCATGCTCTTCTTTTATCCTATGCTTTATGTCAACTGAGTGAAATCTGTTCATAGCATTCATTTTGCTATCCTCAACATTGTAAAATAACTGTTTCTATTTGATAACCCAAAATATACGATTAACTTTACATATTTGAGTTAGATTTTTTATTCTTCTTTACAATGAGATATATTGCAGTTAGTTGCCTGAGTTACTGATCACTGAGCACATCAGTTGTCTTGTTTGCACCTTTACCTCATCCCACAGGCTTATAATCTACTTTAGAACTGTTAGTCTTTGTTATATGTTTTTTAGTTCATTACATTGTGGCCTCATTAAATTTGCTATAGCATGCTATAAGAGGCTTGACACCCTACAGATGGCTGTCTGGTTGTAGCGACTTGCCTTAAGGTGTTTGACAGAATAACATTTGAAGGTCAGCATGGCTCTCTGGGTGCATCTGTGTGGCGTTGTCAGATTTATGATAAATTAGATATACCTGGATACCCCAAAAATATTTTAGGAGTGACCCAATGATTCAATATGTTAATTCTGCAACAACTGGCAGACGAGATGTCATTAAAACTCAATGTTTAATTTTTCTGACCTAAATCATTTACATTAGATTTGAAATAGAGTGATAATGCTTGAATGAATTATTAGATTTACAGTATACCTGAAATCACTGCATGTTTGAATGAGTCATTTCACAATTAGATCTCATTTAGATTAGTACCCAGGTCTATGCTTTAACTGATTTAATATGTACATCAGACCTAAATACATTCAATGTCTACAGGGGGTTCTCCTCAGTTTATGAACTTTACTTACATTTATATGTGTAGCTTGATTCTCTCTAGAAGTGGGATTTCATTCATTATTACCAAAACTGAGGGGCATATTTATGAGGCTGCCTGCGTCCCTCTTGCACCATGCAACATGGTGCAAGTGTGATGCAGACCTCAATGCAAATTTTTGATTCCATGCGAACGGATTTTGTGTGGCCCAAAAAATCTAGAGTAATGCAACGCAGCGCAAATCACTCATTTGAGTTACTCTACACTGGGAAGGCATTCCATAGGTGTTGTGTGGGTGTTCTCATGCAACTTCCATGGTTTTTTAAACAATGTCAGATTAATAAGAACTTGCAAACCTTAGAATGTGCCACAATCTTGCATAGGAAGAGGAATATGCCTCCCAGGATTGTTTTTGTGCCGGAAGGTCCCCTCATCGACACAAAAACAATCCTGCATGCAACACAGGCTTCCTTGCACTATGGGGCAAGGGTGTCTGCATTGGATCCCGGCAGACAACAGGGCGCCAGTGCAGGGAAAGGACAAGAATGTGATGTATTGTCTCAAATAGGGCACATTCCTGCCCTATCCCTGTAATGCAGTGCAGGCAGCAAGGTGAGTTGCTGCGCTGCACTGCATGACAAATTTGTAAATTGGTCCCTGAATATCATGAATGTTGATAAATTCTGTGCATTATGCTTTTGGAGGAATTATTCTGAGAACCACCCTGTCAGAAGGTGATCAGTTTTAGGCAAGTGCACCATGTTACTAGTTCCACAGAAATTATATCTTGATTGAAAGCCGATGTAATCTACTCACATAATATAGAATTTAACATGGCAGGTTACAGCACATGATTAAATGGCCAGGCTACTGGGTGCACATAATACCTTCAACCATTGAGGCATTAAGGGAGCAAAGTTGCTAGAATTGGAACACATTGAGCCTCACTTCTCCCATAGGAGTTTTATGGGTGATTAAATAAATACCACTATTCAGACACCTCACTGTTTCCCTTTACATCTGTTATTTATTTCTGGATTAGCACGGGTGTTTGTTAAACCTATTGCTTATAATATACATAGAGTGTGGCTTTAGTTCAGCCCCTTTAATGTTGGCTCATTTGGATCAGCTATACAGGTACCTCTAAAAGAGAGGCAAATCCCACTACTTTATGGTTTGTTTTTTGCACCTCACCATTAATAATGTTTTTACTCTGTATTTTAACTTTCACGTCCTCAGGTTAGGGTGGGCCTTAGCGCGCCCACACCACCGGGGTACACTACTAACGGTCCTGAAGAAAGCCCAGTAAAACTACACATAATAGGGCAGAAACATGTCGACCCCACTCTAAGTGGAAATAACCAAAACATTATTTGGCAGATTTCCCTACAGATATTTTAATCTTGTCAGGCTGACCATTGAATAAAACTTTTTTATGGGACAGTCCTTTGACATTTTTAATATCACAATTTTTTCACATTACTGTCACAAAAAAACAGCTCCGCAGTATTCTGGCGTTGTAGCACACTAGGGAGGCACTCAGCTTCTCCTGGTGGGCCCGATGATGAAGCATGTCACCACCCAGGGTGGTGAGTGAGGGCTTCTTAGTAAACTCCTATTGATTTCCAATGTGAATCACATAGGTTGTTCTTTTCTCTGTGCTTTGTGCTTATATATTGTTG
>NW_028245726.1:0-76131 GCF_964263255.1 Lissotriton vulgaris
TACTACTCTGCCTATGCAATACAGCAATACAAACGCATTGGCTACTGTGAAGAAAGAAATTAAAATTGAAAGAATAAAGGAATATGCTAATTATGATACTTGGTGGAATTGTTTCCTTACTATTTATTGTGTACGGATCAAGTATTTGATGAAATTGTCTATTGTGAAAGTTTCTTTCACTCATTAGGAAACTAAGGGGTCTTGTTTCCATTGATCATCGCACCATAAGCCAATAATATTCCCTAGACACAAATAGGTGCAGTATTGTATGCTAGACCTCCTTTTGTGAATCATAAATTAGAATTTCCACCTTGTTCCCTGAGTCAGTTAGGATTATAGGATGCTATAATCAAACTGCCTATTCTGGCCTATGGGGAACAGATAGCCTTGCAATAGTGAAAAATGAAAATGGCTGTAATTCACTATAAGGACATGCCACACACATCAGGGCATGTCCTACCTTTTACCTGCAATGCACCCTTGACTTGGGACTACCTTAGGGGTGACTAATATGTATAAAAGGGAAGGTTTAGGGACTGACAAGTGGCTGCACTTGCCCAGTAAACATGGCAGTACCAGAGTGCACACAGGCCCTGCAATGGCAGACCTGAGACACATTTTACAATCAGTGCTGCAAGCCCACCAGCAGCATTTGATTTACAAGCCCTGGGCACACGCAGTGCACTGTACTAGGTTCTGACAAGTAAACCAAACACGCCAATCATGGAGTCACTAATCCATACGTCAATTTACTATAGGGAACACTTGCACTGTGGCACTGAATAGCAGTGGCACAGTGCCCAAAAGCATCTAAAACCAGCAAAAACATAAGAGACAACAGCAAACAAATGGAAGGGAGACCCACGCTAATGGTGCCAGGTCTAACAATTACTATAGTTAGAGGAGAGAACACATGCACTTTAACGCGGGTTAGCAGTGATAAAGTGCTCCGAGCCCTAAGGCTTTTCCGAAAAAAGTAGAAGGAGGAAGATAAAAGGTTTGGGGGTGACCCTGCAAAAAGGGCCCTTTTCCAATATTTTTTGTCTCTTTGTCTAAGACGGGGGAGAGGAAGGTCTCATTAGAAATTGGCGATGTGGGGTTAGGGGTCACCTGGTAGTCCGATATAGAATTGTTCATAGTACTCCCAAAAGCTAAAGAGGATTTCCCATTAAGTAAAGATTAGAACATCTGATTGGCTCCAGAATAATGGGGTTTGAGTTATCGAAATGTACCGAAAATAGTCTGGGCTCTGGAGATTCTCCAGCAAAGAGGCCTCCTGAAACCGGGCAGTGTGCAATGCAGTTTGGAGGGCAGAGTCACCGACAACCCAGAGCGCAACATCTCTGGTTGGCTCCTCGGCTTGGAAAGGTCTTCTTCAATTTTCCTGCGACCTTGTGGATACATTGGTCATGAACAACCACTTTGAAGGCACCCATTCAGTGGAACGAGATCCATTGGAATCCTCGTTAGCCTGAAAGTAGGTCTTGATGGAGGATGCCAAGGAATCCTGGAAAGAGGAATCTTCCATGGAGATGTCTTGTAAGTGGAGGCAAGTAGTTGTAGGGCTATGGTCTGATATGGATCTGACAAGGAGACCTTTGGACACAGTTTTATGGGGCAGAGGATAAGATCAAGGCACACATTTAGGTTGTGTGAGAGGAATAGTAAGAGTATAGTCGAAGCCCGAGATTGTGGTCTCTCCAAACAACTTCTAGCATCCAATAATGTGGCCAATGTGGGAAAGATTTGACATTGCTTGTTGTGGACGCTTGGGGCAGTGGTGGGTGAGATTTGTCAAGGGAGGTATCCAATACTGCACTGAACTCTCCAGCCTATACCCTGGGGAGGTGGCCCCATGCTGTAAGGAAGAGGGTAAGATCTGAATTTGAGGCATAAATGCTGCTCAGCACCAGCACCAGAGGGAGCCTGTCTAACCTACCCTCCATCAGAACACATCTACCCCCAAGGTCTATGACCATCGATTTTATGGAGAATAGTATGCCTTCACAGATCCAGATGAAAGGACCTCTGGAAAAGTCACAGTAACTTGTGGAGTAGAGTTGATTTTGCCACCTTTTCTCTTGTCGGGTCTTCTTGGGCACTGTAATGTGCATTCCCTGAAGGAATGGCAGTTGTGCCCCCCTGCATTTGAGTAAAGATGTTGCTCTTGTACCACCTACTGGCCATATGCATCCCTTGGATAATCAAGATATTAGGGTGTAAGAGGTACATTTTGGAGTCAGCATTGGGTGTGTTCAGAAGTGAGTGTTCTATGCAGTTGAGTGAAACAGACTCTCAGCTGCCCATTGCCTATGGTAGTTGCTAGTCTTGAGAAGGGCCTCGGAAGATTAGTAAAGTGCCCAAGGGGGGGCGTCCATTGGAGAAGGTGTGGAACAGAACCCAGTGACATGCAAATAGCTGGCGCCTCGAAGGTACATAAGAACTGTTGCGACTTATTCTTCAAAGGAGGTTAATCACAGTTCATATACTAGGGTAGAAAGTCTATAACACCCACCCAGTGATTTTGAGGAGGGTTTGGGCCAGTGAGCTGACTAGTGTGGTTGAGTCGGAAGAACATGTAGTGTGGAGGAGAGAGGGGTCAATACTCCCCCAACTAACAGGACTGTATGAGGAGTCCACTCCCAATCTCCCTGTAATTTCAAGAATTCAATAAGCATAGAAAGGCCAAATGGGAAAGTAATCTTGACAGGACAAAGTTCAGAAGCAGGGGTTGCTGGGATATGTAAAGCAGGTTGTCAGCTGCCCAAGGGGTTACTAGTAGGGGCACCCTTGGGGATGAAGCAGAAAAGATAAGAGGAACCATTGCCACTGTTATACTGAGATGAATGTTGAAGTGAGAAGGGCTGCCGTTAGGCCAGAAGGGAGGCTGCCGCATTCAGCCAGTGCTCCTGTCGTCTCAGGCTTGCTCAGGAGAAGGCAAAAGTGGGGGGTAGTTGTTGTTGCTATTTCAGGCTTCTGGCACTACCGCCAGCATCCTGGCCTGGTACCTGCTGCCCGATGAGGGCCAGGTGGCTGGAAAGCAGTATTGCACCCCATGGCCTAGTCCCAGGAGGCACCCGGTTCTTTGAGGGTATTGTGGTTTGTTATGATCTTTAGCTTTGCGGGAAGCAGATGTGAATATTTGATGTCCATGTTTGTCTTTCAGTTTTCTCTTCATCCACAGGAAGGAAGTGTGCTGGTGCTGAATGGCAAGTGTGTAGTCCAGGAAGAGAAGAACTTGTTGATTCTTAAATTGAATGTGCTCAGCTAAGCATGCCGCCTGTTTTTATAGTGCATCAGCTGGGCTTTAAAGGGGTAAAGGGAGCTCCTGTGGGTGGGGTTATGCCCAGTATAGGGTGATCCCTCTTGACTTAAAAGAAGCGAGATACGTTCTGAGCAAGCCTGAATGATTTAATTAATTTCTTCGCTATTGTAATGAGCACAACTGAGAGTCTACAAGGGACTTTGGGGGAGGTTGTGGGGGGGGGGCAGAAAAAACATCCACATGGGCATACCTGCCATTACTACTGATGCAGAAAATATTTTATACTGGCTCGTAAAATTAATTCTCTGTAACATGAACTAATTTATTAATGAATTGTTGCATGATTTGAAATGAAATGAAATTGGATTTATAAAGCGCATGGCTGCCCGTAAGCATCCCAGCGCTACCATGCGAAAATAAGAAGCTCTGAATGGGGGCAGGGGATTTAAGAGGCTTTGGGAAAAAGAAGGAATTTAAGACATTTGCGGAATTTGCTAAGGGATGGTTCAGTGCGAATGTGTCTCGGGAGGGCGTTCCAGGTCTTTGCTGCATTTACCGAGAAGCGACGGCCTCCTGAGCGAGCTTTCCTAACTCTGGGGACTATGACCAGGTTTTCAAGGTCCGATCTCAAGGCCCGTGAGGGTCTGTACGGGCGTATCAGGCTACTTAGGGCCTGGGGACCTTTACCTTGAAGAGCTTTGTGGATGATGCATGATGATTTAAAGGAGATACGTTCACGCACTGGGAGCCAGTGCAAGGTTTTCAGCAATGGTTTTGCTGATGCTCTTCTTGGGGCACCCAGGAGCATCCTGGCAGCAGCGTTTTGTACTCGTTGTAGGGTGTTGATAGTGGCTTCCGGGGCTGCCTGGAGCAGAGCATTACTATAATCCAGTCTGGACAGGATCAGTCCCTGAATTAGTAGTTTTCTAGACTGGAAGGGTAGCAGTGGCAGGACTTTCCGCACAGTTCGGAGCAGGCCGAAACATGTGCCTGCCACTTTCTGGGCATGTGCCCTGAAGGTTAGTTCAGGCTCGAACCATACCCCCAGGCTCTTGATTTTGTCTTTTGGTGAGGGCACCTCTCCCATGCAGGGGGGCCAAGATGTATTGGGTAGAGAGGAGAGTTGGTGACCCAGCATTAGAATCTCGGTTTTTGCTCCGTTTAATTTGAGCTTGGAGTTAGACATCCAGGAGAATATTTCCGAGAGACAGGCTGAGAGGTTGTCTGGGCATCCCGAATTTTGCGTCAGCGAGACGACTAGTTGGGTGTCATCAGCATAGGTGACGCATTTAATCCCGAACGGGGCTACTACCTCCTCCAGTGGGGCCATATGAACATTGAATAGGGTAGGGCTCAGGGATGAGCCCTGGGGGACTCCGCACTGGAGGGGAGTAGATTTGGACATGATGCCATTTTCCCAGATCTTAAATGCTCGTTCATCCAGAAAGGATTCCAACCATTTCAGGGCCATTCCCGTGATCCCGAGTCTTGCAAGACGGTGGACTAGTATTTTATGGTATGTATTAATCAACCTAGATTAAAAGTTTTTCATTACATCACACGCGGGATTACTATTAATGTGCTCATGTTGCATTTGAAAGTCTGTTTTGTAACTCATAACTAATATTGTTTTGTTCGACCTTTTGTCTTTGTCAACATTAATGTGGCAGATTATTTGATGGCATGTGCTTTAATTATGTGTGCTTATGTGTTTGTCTATGTTGTGCCTGTTTATTACATGTTGTGTATGTCATCTTTTTACTCTTTCAGATATATGAAAAATCCTGCTGGACATTATGAAGAATGGTAGATTATAAATGTGCTGCTTTATTTGTGCGCTTCTGCTAGGTGACATTTATTAATGGGTTAAATATTAGCAATGGAGGGTGGGTAACAGAAGGGTTTATTTTGCTTGAATTAATCACTTTTTTTGTGTCTGTTTAAATACTAGCCCGAGGGAAAGGCTTAAGGCCTAGTTCTGGAGAAAGTGGGTTAGCCTGACTGAGATGAGCCAAGCACAGCCATGATGGAGCAACCTGTTTCATAAGCGTATTTCTTGAAAAAAACTGAACATTTGACAAGAGACTTTGTGCGGTTTGTGCTCTGAAAGGCAACTATTTCCAAGGTTAAGGAAATGACAAACGGCGAATCGGCTGAG
Source organism: Lissotriton vulgaris (assembly GCF_964263255.1). Lineage (NCBI taxonomy): Eukaryota > Metazoa > Chordata > Amphibia > Caudata > Salamandridae > Lissotriton > Lissotriton vulgaris. The sequence continues at coordinate 5,424 of NW_028245726.1, forward strand.
TTATGGAAGTATCTGTGAACTTTTTCAGTAAAATGTTACTTTCTGCGGAAGCTGGTGTCGCCTCATGTAAATGGACAATGGAGATGACGTCTTGTCATCGCTGTTCGGAGGGCTCATGGTGGACTGATGTTAAGCAACCAATCACGTTGCTGGAAACTCTTGAAAATATTACTTTTTAGTTAGATTAGTGACCTAAAAAGGTATAAAAACTTAGCCCATTGAGGGGAGTGGAGCTGACTGTTCCTGAGGGCGAAGTGCTGTCCGTTTTCCCTTAGACACGTAAGGCAAATGCAAAGCAAATTTTAAATGTCTTTTTCTTGCAGGTTCAGAAAGCTTAATTTAGGGAAATAGGGTTTGTTTATTTTAATTAATTGATTTTGAGTAATTTTGATGTGCCAGACCTTTGTGCCAATAAAATAATTGCTGATATTGATTTAATAAAAATGTTTGCTATTAATAAAGAATTAATAAAGGTTTTCAAACTGAAACTTAACTTTGAAATTTAAAATAAAAGACTTAAAACGTCAAGCTGGTCTTGATTAATTTGGGTTGTTACCATTAGCAAAGATTCATTGACCATAGTGGTCTTATTAAATGTTACCTTATGTTTATATTTATTATACTGCAGTTGTAAATAGTGTACATAATATTATTCAGTTGGTGTGATAAATAAGGCCAAATGATTCAGCTTAAGGATTTTCTGTCTTAGTTGTATGGGCCTTGGTATTAATTAGTATGGTGAGTATTAGGTAGTGAATGGTGGTGCAGAGAGACAGAATTTCTACTGATACGCTGGATCAAATCTCTGGTAGCAGAGTTCGGTTGCTATGGTAACTGACATGTTACATGCTAATTACATAGGATACATGTCTAAAACATGTTGTTAAGTTTGTTCACTTGTTGTATGTAGTTGAAAGGATTTTTCCTGCAGTGTGAAAAAATTCCTGGTTGTTTGCCGGCAAAAGGCTAGTGTAGCTAGAAAAGTTACACGGTGCATTTGTTCTGTTTCAAAAATTGTGGTATAGAATATATCGCAAAGTGTTGTGGACGTACAGCACAAGTTTAGGGACATTAGATGTGACTGGTTAAATGTAATAGCGAGGATTGTCTATGAAATCATAGCATTAAGCATAGGGACCTGGTGCGCCTGTTTTAAAACTTTTTGTGAAAAGAGTAATAGGATTTATCCAAGCTTGAGTGAAGGGTAAGATGGCGTCGTCTATTCTTATTAACATTTGACGTTTTCTGTGGTTGGTTCAAGTCCTGCCAAGACTTCGTGTGTGCATGATTAGGGTTTTCTGTTTGAATGCGTGAATGATCTGTGAAAATAGCGTTGTCTATTTTGTGCGAAAGGAATTCTGAAAGTTTGTAAAACTATTACTTTATTTAGCGAAACAGATAAAAAGTTTGTTTATTTGTAGTTACTAATTGAAATTCATTGGAAAAGTATTGTTTAAAATGGTGCTGTGAAAATTTTTTGTGAAGGAGGGATGAGTTTACGGAGTAACACACAGAGGAGCTGCAGCGGCAGTGTACATCATTTCGGTTCACGTTGTGGTTGGCTAACATATGATTGGTTCACGAACAGTGACAAGCTGTTACCAGATTGGTCAGTTCTGAATACTGTACTTCTATTGGTTGAGCAAAGTGGTGACATGGCTTAACTTGATTGGCTTGTTGGTGTCTTTCGCGCACGGATTGGCTGAAATAGCAGAACACCAAGGGAACATTTTGGACGTTTCGTAATAGGCGATTTTGATTTAAATAATGAGTTATTGGTATAATGATGAGAAAAAGAAGCCTTCATGGTTTCAGAAAATGAAAAATGTATTTAAACCTGACAAGAAAATTGAAACGCATGGTGGTAAATTACTTCATAAGTACAAAACACCCGCAGCCTATATGGAAGGCGAATATGGTTATCATACTGTAATTTGGTTTGAAAATTGGATGAATTATACACAAAAGGATGGTGTATTAGCATGGCCGGAGGATGGGTCATTTAATATAAAAGTTTTGAGAAACTTGAGAGAAAAGATGATGGATCTTGTACCGAAGCCTAGACCTACACAATTTGAGGCTTTAGTTGAATGGGAAGTTGAGATGATGGAACTTGAACGTGAAAGCAAATGCTTAACACCTAGAAATTCAAAGCAGACTCTAAATGGAGAAACACATGAGGATAAAGTGGAACGCTGGAGAAAAGCAGACATGTATGATGGTCTGTATCCAGTGAGAATAATGATCACTGATGATCTTGAACAAAAGAAAGCTCAAAAAAGACTTGATGATGCGGTTTTAGAAGATATTTATGCTACTAAACGCAAACCGCCACCTTATCAAGTAGATTCTCAATCTACTCCAAGAGTTTCTACAGGAACTTCTCCAAGTGCACCTCCTAGGGAAGTTGAGGAAGGTTCACCCAGATTTTTAAAATTACCTGAAAGAGTAGAGTCAATAAATAATTGTAGCACACCCAGAGAAAATAGAATTCCTGAACAGAGAGATAATTTCCCAAGAAGTCAAGAAAGAATACTTGCTGATATGCCAGAAAGTTCCAGTTATAATAAAGCAAAGGAAGAATTAATCCAACAATTAATAAAAAACAATGAAACAGTGACAGTACCAGTAACAATTGGTAATGTTGTACCAGTTTTTGATCAAGGAGAGAATAGACATTCTGCTTTGACAGTGCCATTGAATGCAGAAATTCAAAAAGTAGCTGAGAAATTCTATTCAGAACTTTCAGAAATTCATAGGGAAAAATCTATGATGCCAAATTTAACTTTTAATCGGAGTTTGTCAGGTTCTCAGACACCATCTGTTGCAGAATCAGATCCAGGTCCGTCAGAAAGAAGCCTAAACAGAATAAATTTAACACAAAATGCATTGTCTCCAGAAGCTACTGAATATAAAAAGCTTGATGTTGCAAAATTAAAAGCTGATTAAGAAGAATTAATTATTGGCACAATTGGTACTGACAGTTTGAAATTGTATCAGGATGATGAATTGCTTTTCATTTGCAAGAGCATCCAGTGGAAAACGAAAAACAGGTATGAACAATTAGAAGAAATGGCTGCTGAATTAGAAATTGATTTGAGCAAACAAAAACATTTACAGAAACATTACAGAGTGGATTTTTCTGAGAGGGATATTGATAATCTTAATGTGGCTGGAAGAATGACCCATATAAAAGAATTAATAGCTTTTATCAGAAAATTAGGTGAAATAGGTAAATGGAGAATAAAATGGTCAAAGAATAAAGAACAGGACAAAAGGGTCAGAGGTGAAGTAGTTTCTGAATTTCCGATGAGGGAAATAGCAGGAGGAGGGTATGTACATGTCCCTTGGTCAAGACAGGATATACTGCTGTTTACTAATGATTTTCCTCGCCTGAGAGAGAAGCCAGTTGAATGGTATTGACAGGTAGATAGATTCATTAAAGTGTCAAAAGTTATGTGGATCGATCTGGATGGATTCTTTGACATTGTTGTCCCATCAGATCTTTGGACTGAATGCAAGATTTCTGTGGATTGGCCAAAGGAAGAACCTGCTCGAGATAAAATTACAGGTGCCCCATCAAAAGATGTTATGGACATTTATAATAAAGTAATTTATTTGTTGAAAGGAAAAATTCCCCCGAAAGAAGTGGACTGGGTTAAGATTGATAGAACAAATCAAGAACCAAAAGAATCAGTACATTCATTTTATGAAAGGTTACTGTTAGTCTTCAAACAGTACAGTGGCTATGAAAAATTAGGTGAAAAGGACATGAGCCACTTTATTTACAGATTTGTTTACGGCCTGAGACCTGAAATTGGTGAAATGATTAAAAACGGAATTGTGTGCTGGCAATTACTTTCAGTTGATGACATCCTGAGAAAGGCAAAATACTGTAGTGACGAAATAGATGCGAAGCAAAAGAATCTTAAGGAGAAGGCAATGTGGGCACAAGTGAAAGTAGCTGAGCAACAGCAAATGGCTTTTGAAAATAAAAATGTGCAGCAGAATCAAGGCAAATTTAAGAACAACTTTAATAATAAGCCTAAATTTAACGTAAATGTTGAAGAGCTAAAACAGAAGCTCCCATGTTTTAATTGCGGCGAAATTGGACACTGGAAACGTGAGTGTAAAAACCCGCCCAGAATATTTAAAAATAATTCATTGAATCCACAGATGCAGAGTGAGTTAAATCAGCAGCAACAGCTACAGCTACAGCAGCAGTTAAACAAGTTAAGTCAGCAGCGACAGCTACAGCTACAGGTAGCGAATCAGCAGAGCCAGATTCAGCAGAGCCAGATACAGCAGAGCCAAATTCAGCAGAGCCAGATTCCACAAGCACCATTTCCTAACAGTACAAATGCTCAGAGGTTTACACCTGAAACAGGTTTCTGTGGAGGTAATCAGGTAAATAATGTGCCAAGAGTGAATATGTCAAATGCTTCCCAACAGTTTTGGTTGAAAAATAAAGAAGAAAGTGATTCATCTGATGATTACTCATGACGGTGCCTGGGAGAGGAAGAAGAGTGTGTGCTTGGACCCACTCTTGAGGTAGATCAGTCTGGTCCATTTGTTAATGGGAAAGTAAATGATAAAGATATTACTTTTCTTGTGGACACAGGTGCTACCCGTTCTACTGTTAGATCAACAGAAATAGAAAATCTTCCTCTTCTGGTGAGTCCATCAAAGTTGTAGGTGTAGCAAATCAGCAAATCAAAACAAGTCTGACAGAGCCTGTAAAAGTTGAAATTGGAAATTTCAAGGATAAACACAGGTTTCTGGTTTGTGACAGCAGTCCTGTAAATCTGTTGGGTCCTGATATATTGTGTAAAATGAATTGCAAAATATATTGCTCACCAGATGGCATTGAGTTACAAACATCAGAAGAAGATGGCCTTTATAAACTGACAATGTTAATGGTTGAAGAAGAAAGAAAATTATTATTTCCTGTCTTTGATAAAAATGATTTGCCAGAAGAGCTCAAAAAGCCAGTCAAACCTGACATTTGGGACCTAACTGGAAATGATATGGGTCTTATGAAAAATGTGGATCCAGTGAAAATTACTGTGAAACAAGGAATAGATTTTCCGAATGTTCCTCAATACAAAATGAAAGCTGAGACAATTGAAGGTGTCATTCCAGTGATTGAAAAATTCATAAGCCAAGGTGTGCTAAAAGAGATAGAGAGCAGCCCATGTAATTCGCCGATTATGGGTATCAAAAAGCCAAATGGAACTTACAGAATTGTTCAGGATTTAAGAAAAATTAACCAAATTGTTGTTCCATGTTGCCCCATTGTTCCAAACCCTGCGGTAATTCTTTATCAGATTCCGCATGATGCAGAATGGTATACGGTCATTGACCTATGTAATGCCTTCTTTACAGTTCCACTGCATCCAGAGAGCCAACACATTTTTGCATTCAGGTTCCAGAACCGTATTTTAGCATGGTGTCGTATCCCACAGGGGTATACTGAGAGCCCATCTATCTTTAATCAGTTATTAAAGAGATCTCTGGAAGATTTGATTTTGCCTGGACATTGGTGCAGTACATTGATGATTTGCTTGTAGCAGCAAAAACACGAGAAAATTGTGTAACTGACACCATTACTCTCTTAAATCGATTGGCAGATGAGGGACATAAAGTGTCACCTGCAAAATTACAGTTTTGCAAACAAGAAGTAAAGTATCTTGGTCACAGAATTGCAAAAGGAATCAGGCAAGTGACCATTGAAAGAATAAAAATTATTCGAGCAATACAGCCCCCGACAACACAAAGACAGGCCAGAATGTTTCTGGGAATGGTTGGGTATTGTCGTGAGTGCATTAGTGGATTTTCAGTGATTGCAAAACCACTGCAGAGATTAACAAAAGCAGACATAAAAGATCCGATCAAATTGTCAAAAACTGAATTAGAAGCCTTTGAACAGTTAAAAAGAAGTTTGTGTGATGCACCAGCTTTAGGTATGCCAGATTATGAAAAGGAATTTGAGCTGTACTGCAGTGAGAGGGAAGGTTGTGCATTGTCAGTTTTGATTCAGAGACATGGGAAACTGAGAAAGCCAATTGCTTATTTTTCAGCTGTTTTGGACCCTGTTGCAAAAGCTTTGCCAGGTTGCTTAAAAGCAGTGGCTGCAACAAGTGTAAGTCTCAAACAAAGTGAGGGTATCATTATGGGATTTCCTGTAAAAGTATACGTACCTCATTCAGTTGAAATTCTTCTTACCAGAAGCAAAACCCAACATCTTACCAGTAACAGATTGACAAAATATGAGAAAACAATTCTGGGATCAGATAATGTTTAAATTGCAAGATGCGCGAATTTGAATCCTTCAACATTATTGCCGGATGGTGTGGTTACTGAGGTAAGTAATGAAAATGATATTGATCATGAATGTCTGGATGTTGTAGATTATTGCACACAACCTCGATAGGACATACAAGATGTTCCTTTGCCAGAATCAGATTTAGTATATTTTGTCGATGGTTCCTGTTTAAGAACAGATGAAGGAATTCTGAGAGCAGCATATTCAGTGTGCACAGTTTCTGATAATGTAGAGGGTTCCCTCTTGATGGAATTCGTTCAGCTCAAATAGCTGAGTTACTTGGTTTAATTCGAGCATGTGAAAGAGCAGCTGGTAAAAAAGTAACCATAGTGACTGATAGTCAGTAATGGTATGGCGTAGTTCATGACTATGGTCAACTCTGGTCTCAAAGCGGTTATTTGACCTCTGCGGGAACGCCAATAAGAAGTGCAAAATTGATCAAGAGATTGATTGATGGCATTCAATTACCAGAACACATTGCTGTCGTGAAATGTGCAGCTCATAAGAAAGGAGAGGATTACATTACTAAAGGAAACGCATACGCAGATGAGATTGCAAGATACTGCGCAAAGAATAAATATTCAATCAATCGGGAAAAAGACAAAAGTCACATGTTGAACTCTCTCATGCTAATATCTGTAGTGGAAACATGGCAGGGAGTAAAAGAAATACAAGATGATGAAGAGAAAAACACATGGTTAAAAGCAGATTGCAGACAACGAGAGGAAGATGGAGTTTGGGTCTACAAAGATGGCAGACCTGTCTTACCTAATAGCATGATTGCTGACATGGCACGGATTTACCATGGTCCAGGGCATTTAGGTAGGGATTCCATGATCAGATTGTTCAGAGAAACATGGTTCAGTCCAAAATTCAGAATCATAGCAGAGTCACTTTGCCAAAGATGTTTGATCTGTCAACAAATGAACCCAAATATGTAAACTGTTGTAAGTTCGGGAACCATAGGTCGGGAGGGTGGTGTTTTTACCAGGTTGCAAATGGATTTCATTGACATGCCAAAGCACAACAAGCTGAAATATGTGCTTGCATTTGTTTGTCTGTTTTCAAGATGGGTAGAAGCTTTCCCAACTCGTCATAATGACTCAGTCCCTGTGGCAAAATTGCTTTTGGGGGAGATCATACCTAGGTACGGATTTCCAGTAACTATTGAAAGTGATCGCGGAACGCATTTTGAAAACAGATTGCTAAAATTGATTTGTGAAGCTTTGAACATTGAGCAAAAATTACACGGTGCATATAGACCAGAAGCATCAGGTGTTGTTGAGCAAATAAATGGAACTATAAAAAACAGGATCTCAAAAATGTGTCTAGCCACAGGAGTAAAATGGACAGATGCTCTTCCACTTGTTTTAATGTCCTTGAGAAGCACTCCATAGAAAAAGACAGGCCTTAGTCCTCATGATATCTTGATGGGTAGAGTAATGAGGCAAGCCTTTGTCCCAGTTGGCAAACTATTGAGTATTAATGATAGTGCAATCATTGAATTCTGTCAGAACCTTTCTAATGTAGTTAATTCTGTATTTCACCAGGTGGGAACAGATGTTATAACAAAAGAGAAAGAACAAGCTCATGATCTGTTGCCTGGAGACTGGGTAAGAACAAAAGTACATCGAAGGAGAAACTGTTTAGTTCCTAGATGGCAAAAGCCAAGGCAAGTAATTCTTGTCACAACAAATGCTATCAAATGTAAAGGATTGAAAAGGTGGGTGCATGCGAGCCATACTATTCGTGTACCACCTCCTGAAAATTCTGATGAGGAAAGTGAGACAACAACTGATTCTGATTCGGAAGGAGATCCTGAAGATCCAGAATCTGATGATCAGCAAGAAAATCAACATCTGAAGGGTCTAAATGCAGAACAGAACTTGAATGAAGAAGATCTGGAAATCGTCACTGAAGAACTAGATGTTGATGAAGATTTGGTAGAAAAAGAATCTCTAAAAGAAAAAGAAGATTCTGAAGCAGTGATTCTGAGCAAAACAGAAATCAAATCAAGGAGAGTATTGAAAGGCAAAGGAGTAGCTCTGTGTGCAGGAGCAAGAAACCTGAAACTGGGAAGCTAAAGGTGATTCCTGAAGAAGAAGAGGAAGAATTACCAAGTACCAGCTGTAAGGATGATGTTCCTAATGGAGTGAAGCTGCCGAGTAAAGAAGTTCCTAAGTACAGATTTGAAGTCTCAGAATCAGATACAGATGGAAGTGATGAAGAATCTGAGGTGAGAAAATTCAGAAAAAGATCTTGGAAAAGTGAATCAAATGAAACAGTGCCAAAGAAAAAGATTTTGAGAAGAGGAGACATTTGGCCAGAAGATAATCTGAAGTTTAGATTAGTTAAGAAATCTAAAGAGCAAATAAATGAGATTTCTAGTCAGGAAGGAGAAACTGATCAGAAAAACGAGAAAAACAATAAGAACATTGAAGTGGTCACTCGTAAGACAAGAAGGGTGATAAAACCAAACCAGAAGTATAAGTCGCCAGAGTGGACTTATATTATCATCCCGCCAACTGTTGAGGTAGGGACTAGCAGTCAAGAAGGCTTGGAAGAAACTAGTGACATTGATTGAAGTTGTTTAATTTTTATATTAGGATTCTAATTTCATGGCATAAGGCTGAAGAAAATCTGTTAGCTGACATAAGGTTGAAGAAATTTTGTTAGCTGAGAAAAGAAACATCTTCATATGACTCAAGGTTGAAGAAAAACTGTTTTAGGGTTTCTTTAAAAAAAACATTTTAAAAGGAGGGAGTATTGTATAGTATCATTATCATTTCTTTAACTCACACATAAATTTACACATACATTTTTAATTTTTTAATTTTTGTTTTTGATCATCTAAAGATGCCTGGTTCTAACACTTCAAGGTGTTCTATTCTGAAGAAGTGTTGCAAAATGTCTATAATTTGCATAGTTCTTTTGATATTAATTTGGCTGATATTAGCTGTAGTATACCCTTTTGGTATTGAGAAGCAGAAACAAAAGACTAATATAACAAGCAAAGTAGAGACTAAACATGAAAAACATGCTGACAAATTTAGCAGAGTTATTAAGCATGATCCAGAGACCCATCAAGATAGATTTGTTGGAGATTTTTCTAGCAATTCATTTTCTAGGCTTTTATCCGAATATGTTAAAGTAATGAATGTTAAGGATTGTTATGTCTGTGTGAAGCTGCCTGCTTCTGTTTCAGAGGGGATTACTTATAATATGTTACCTCTCACTTATGGCATCACTTGCAGTGTAATTGCTAGCCAGTTTTATCAAACTGGTCGTCTGGAGTATTATTATTCAGACTTTGATGAGGTTTTTGCAAATCTCAAAGTTGTAAATAGCTTAAACAAAGTTAAGCCTGCGAAGCAGATGAGGAATTCTTTTTAGTAACTAATGAACTTAACTATGAATATGCTTACAGAAATAATTTAACATGCAAAATGACCTCCCTGACCAACGACCCCGCCGCCGCCAGAGCCAACCTGCACGAAGGGATGAAAGAGGTAGCCGAGTGGATGACGACCAGCCGCCTGAAACTGAACTCGGACAAGACGGAGGTCCTCATCCTGGGCTCCTCACCCTCCGCCTGGGACGACTCCTGGTGGCCTCCCGCCCTGGGCACCGCACCCAAACCGACAGACCATGCACGCAACCTGGGCTTCATCCTGGACTCCTCCCTCTCCATGACCAGGCAAGTCAACAACGTCTCCTCGGCGTGCTTCAACATCCTACGCATGCTGCGGAAGATCTTCTGGTGGATCCCCACGAGACCAGGAAGACCGTCACCCAGGCCCTCGTCACCAGCCGACTGGACTACGGCAACGCCCTCTACGCCGGTACCACCGCCAAGCTCCAGAAGAGACTCCAGCGGATCCAGAACGCCTCAGCCAGACTCATCCTCGACATCCCACGAACCAGCCACATCTCCGGACATCTGAGAGACCTTCACTGGCTCCCCGTCAACAAGAGAATCACCTTCCGCCTCCTCACCCACGCACACAAAGCCCTACACGACCAAGGCCCGAGCTACCTCAACAGCCGAGTCAACTTCTACGCTCCCAAACGCCACCTCCGATCAGCCAACCACGCCCTCGCCGCTGTCCCCCGCATCCGAAGAGCGACTACAGGAGGAAGGTCCTTCTCCTACCTGGCCGCCAAGACCTGGAACTCCCTCCCGACCGACCTGCGCCTGACCCAAGACCACCTCTCCTTCAGGAAGAAGCTGAAGACCTGGCTGTTCGAGCAGTAGCGGCATCCCCCCCCCCCAGCGCCTTGAGACCCTACGGGTATGTAGCGCGCTTTATAAGTGTCACTGATTGATTGATTGATTGAAATGAGAGCTGAGGGAAAGACTTTCCTGAACATGGTTGAGGAGAGAAGGGCGGTTTATAAAAGAAATGAAGTACTTAGACATGCTAAGTCAAAATACTGGCAGATGGAGGACACTAAACTTAATGGAGTTAACACTAATGTAGCTATACATACAGATGAACCAGTTAGTGGTAAATTTTGCATTAGAAGAGACAATACTCTGTATGATAACCTTTTTGTTGGTGCAAGTCAATGTGAGGATACTTATCTTATCACTGGGGGATGGGGATTTAAAGGTGGAAAGGATCCAATTTTTCCTCGAATTTATTTTATCTGTGGTAACAAGGCATATTTTAGCCTCCCAGACCATTGGTATGAGACGTGCTATCTTGGATTAGTTTTTCCAAAGATTTTTCATATTGACAGAAATGAGAAGGGAGCCTTTGAATTTGGTGAACACCTGAATAGGTTCAAGAGAGAAAGTTTTTCAGAAGTCATGGGGGGCATTTTTGGTGCAATCATCCCTATGGTTGGAATAACAATGAATTCAATCAAGATTATAAAGGTGTCCACAATAGTTGACAGATTGTCAACAGATACTGCAAGTGGTTTTCAATTGGTTAGCACAGAACTTGTTGCTACCAGAAGTATGGTAATGCAGAATCGTCTTGCATTAGACATTCTGCTCGCAAAAGAGGGAGGGGTTTGTGGGGTCTTACATGTACAGCATTGTTGTACTTATATTCCGGACAAGAGTCGGAATATAGAGTAGCTTATTAAAAACATTACTGAATTTCACGAGGAGATAGAACCCCTGGAGGAAGAAAATTTTACAGAACGTTTAGGCAAAAGAATAGAGGCAATCAAGGAATGGTTTTCAGAAATTGGTGGCTCAATCATTGGCAAAGTGCTCTGTCCAGTAATTGTCATTATTATAGTGATATTGCTGCTAAAAATCAGTTGCATGATTCATAAGAGAAAGAAGCATCAGAGGGAGAAAAGGAGGATCTATAAACTCAGAAATGAACAAGAGAAGGAATACGAGTTAGAAGAGATGCAAAGGACTCAGTTCGAAAATGATGAGCAAACAGCAGAAACAGGTGTTTAGGGAGACTAATACTGAAAGAACTCAAAATGTGACGTCTCTAAATTGAGTTCAACATTTTCTACATTTTGGGTGTTGTTTGGTGATTTTGAAATGACCAAATGAGGGAGTTGATGGAGCGAGTTTCAGAAAATATTTTATTCTGGCTCGTAAAATGAATTCTCTGTAACATGAACTAATTTATTAATGAATTGTTGCATGATTTGTTGTATTAATCAACCTAGATTAAAAGTTTTTCATTACATCACACGCCGGATTAATATTAATGTGCTCATGTTGCATTTGCAAGTCTGTTTTGTAACTCATAACTAATATTGTTTTGTTCGACCTTTTGTCTTTGTCAACATTAATGTGGCAGATTATTTGATGGCATGTGCTTTAATTATGTGTGCTTATGTGTTTGTCTATGTTGTGCCTGTTTATTACATGTTGTGTATGTCATCTTTTTACTCTTTCAGAAATATGAAGATTCCTGCTGGACATTATGAAGAATGATAGGTTATAAATGTACTGTTTTATTTGTGCGCTTCTGCTAGGTGACATTTATTAATGGGTTAAATATTAGCAATGGAGGGTGGGTAACAGAAGGGTTTATTTTGCTTGAATTAATCACTTTTTTTGTGTCTGTTTAAATACTTGCCCGAGTGAAAGGCTTAAGGCCTAGTTCTGGAGAAAGTGGGTTAGCCTGACTGAGATGAGCCAAGCACAGCCATGATGGAGCAACCTGTTTCATAAGCGTATTTCTTGAAAAAAACTAAACATTTGACAAGAGACTTTGTGCGGTTTGTGCTCTGAAAGGCAACTATTTCCAAGGTTAAGGAAATGACAAACGGCGAATCGGCTGAGTTATGGAAGTATCTGTGAACTTTTTCAGTAAAATGTTACTTTCTGCGGAAGCTGGTGTCGCCTCATGTAAATGGACAATGGAGATGACGTCTTGTCATCGCTGTTCGGAGGGCTCATGGTGGACTGATGTTAAGCAACCAATCACGTTGCTGGAAACTCTTGAAAATATTACTTTTTAGTTAGATTAGTGACCTAAAAAGGTATAAAAACTTAGCCCATTGAGGGGAGTGGAACTGACTGTTCCTGAGGGCGAAGTGCTGTCTGTTTTCCCTTAGACACGTAAGGCAAATGCAAAGCAAATTTTAAATGTCTTTTTCTTGCAGGTTCAGAAAGCCTAATTTAGGGAAATAGGGTTTGTTTATTTTAATTCACTGATTTTGAGTAATTTTGATGTGCCAGACCTTTGTGCCAATAAAATAATTGCTGATATTGATTTAATAAAAATGTTTGCTATTAATAAAGAATTAATAAAGGTTTTCAAACTGAAACTTAACTTTGAAATTTAAAATAAAAGACTTAAAACGTCAAGCTGGTCTTGATTAATTTGGGTTGTCACCATTAGCAAAGATTCATTGACCATAGTGGTCTTATTAAATGTTACCTTATGTGTATATTTGTTATACTGCAGTTGTAAATAGTGTACATAATATTATTCAGTTGGTGTGATAAATAAGGCCACATGATTCAGCTCCAGGATTTTATGTCTTAGTTGTATGGGCCTTGGTATTAATTAGTATGGTGAGTATTAGGTAGTGAATGGTGGTGCAGAGAGACAGAATTTCTACTGATACGCTGGATCAAATCTCTGGTAGCAGAGTTCGGTTGCTATGGTAACTGACATGTTACATGCTAATTACATAGGATACATGTCTAAAACATGTTGTTAAGTTTGTTCACTTGTTGTATGTAGTTGAAAGGATTTTTCCTGCAGTGTGAAAAAATTCCTGGTTGTTTGCCGGCAAAAGAATAGTGTAGCTAGAAAAGTTACACGGTGCATTTGTTCTGTTTCAAAAATTGTGGTATAGAATATATCGCAACGTGTTGTGGATGTACAGCACAAGTTTAGGGACATTAGATGTGACTGGTTAAATGTAATAGCGAGGATTGTCTATGAAATCGTAGCACTGAGCATAGGGACCTGGTGCGCCCGTTTTAAAACTTTTTGTGAAAAGAGTAATAGGATTTATCCAAGCTTGAGTGAAGGGTAAGATAGCGTCGTCTATTCTTATTAACATCTGACGTTTTCTGTGGTTGGTTCAAGTCCTGCCACGACTTCGTGTGTGCATGATTAGGGTTTTCTGTTTGAATGCGTGAATGATCTGTGAAAATAGCGTCGTCTATTTTGTGCGAAAAGAATTCTGAAAGTTTGTAAAACTATTACTTTATTTAGCGAAACAGACAAGTGGTTTGTTTATTTGTAGTTACTAATTGAAATTCATTGGAAAAGTATTGTTTAAAATGGCGCTGTGAAAATTTTTTGTGAAGGAGGGGTGAGTTTACGGAGTAACACACAGAGGAGCTGCAGCGGCAGTGTACGTAATTTCGGTTTGCGCTGTGGTTGGCTAACATACGTCACAGCAAGCGTACTAATTGGTTCACGTGACAGTGACGAGCTGTTACCAGATTGGTCAGTTCTGAATACTGTACTTCTATTGGTTGAGCAAAATGGTGACATGGCTTAACTTGATTGGCTTGTTGCTGTCTTTCGCGCACGGATTGGCTGAAATAGCAGAACACCAAGGGAACATTTTGGACGTTTCGGAATAGGCGATTTTGATTTAAATCATGAGTTATTGGTATAATGATGAGAAAAAGAAGCCTTCATGGTTTCAGAAAATGAAAAATGTATTTAAACCTGACAAGAAAATTGAAACGCGTGGTGGTAACTTACTTCATAAGTACAAAACACCCGCAGCCTATATGGAAGGCGAATATGATCATCATACTGTAATTTGGTTTGAAAATTGGATGCATTATACACAAAAGGATGGTGTATTAGCATGGCTGGAGGATGGGTCATTTAATATAAAAGTTTTGAGAAACTTGAGAGAAAAATTGATGGATCTTGTACCGAAGCCTAGACCTACACATTTTGAGGCTTTAGTTGAATGGGAAGTTGAGATGATGGAACTTGAACGTGAAAGCAAATGCTTAACACCTAGAAATTCAAAGCAGACTCTAAATAGAGAAACACATGAGGATAAAATGAGACGCTGGAGAAAAGCAGACATGTATGATGGTCTGTATCCAGTGAGAATAATGATCACTGATGATCTTGAACAAAAGAAAGCTCAAAAAAGACTTGATGATGCGGTTTTAGAAGATATTTATGCTACTGAACACAAACCGCCACCTTATCAAGTAGATTCTCAATCTACTCCAAGAGTTTCTACAGGAACTTCTCCAAGTGCACCTCCTAGGGAAGTTGAGGAAGGTTCACCCAGATTTTTAAAATTACCTGAAAGAGTAGAGTCAATAAATAATTGTAGCACACCCAGAGAAAATAGAATTCCTGAACAGAGAGATAATTTCCCAAGAAGTCAAGAAAGAATACTTGCTGATATGCCAGAAATGTTCAGTTATAATAAAGCAAAGGAAGAATTAATCCAACAATTAACAAAAAGCATGGAAGCAGTGACAGTACCAGTAACAATTGGTAATGTTGTACCAGTTTTTGATCAAGGAGAGAATAGATATTCTACTTTGACAGTGCCATTGAATGCAGAAATTCAAAAAGTAGCTGAGAAATTCTATTCAGAACTTTCAGAAATTCATAGGGAAAAATCTATGATGCCAAATTTAACTTTTAATTGGAGTTTGTCAGGTTCTCAGACACCATCTGTTGCAGAATCAGATCCAGGTCCGTCAGAAAGAAGCCTAAACAGAATAGATTTAACACAAAATGCATTGTCTCCAGAAGCTCCTGAATATAAAAAGCTTGATGTTGCAAAATTAAAAGCTGATTTAGAAGAATTAATTATTGGCACAATTGGTACTGACAGTTTGAAATTGTATCAGGATGATGAATTGCTTTTCATTTGCAAGAGCATCCAGTGGAAAACGAAAAACAGGTATGAACAATTAGAAGAAATGGCTGCTGAATTAGAAATTGATTTGAGCAAACAAAAACATTTACAGAAACATTACAGAGTGGATTTTTCTGAGAGGGATATTGATAATCCTAATGTGGCTGGAAGAATGACCCATATAAAAGAATTAATAGCTTTTATCAGAAAATTAGGTGAAATAGGTAAATGGAGAATAAAATGGTCAAAGAATAAAGAACAGGACAAAAGGGTCAAAGGTGAAGTAGTTTCTGAATTTCCGATGAGGGAAATAGCAGGAGGAGGGTATGTACATGTCCCTTGGTCAAGACAGGATATACTGCTGTTTACTAATGATTTTCCTCGCCTGAGAGAGAAGCCAGTTGAGTGGTATCGACAGGTAGATAGATTCATTAAAGTGTCAAAAGTTCTGTGGATCGATCTGGATGGATTCTTTGACATTGTTGTCCCATCAGATCTTTGGACTGAATGCAAGATTTCTGTGGATTGGCCAAAGGAAGAACCTGCTCGAGATAAAATTACAGGTGCCCCATCAAAAGATGTTATGGACATTTATAATAAAGTAATTTATTAGTTGAAAGGAAAAATTCCCCCGAAAGAAGTGGACTGGGTTAAGATTGATAGAACAAATCAAGAACCAAAAGAATCAGTACATTCATTTTATGAAAGGTTACTGTTAGTCTTCAAACAGTACAGTGGCTATGAAAAATTAGGTGAAAAGGAAATGAGCCGCTTTATTTACAGATTTGTTTACGGCCTGAGACCTGAAATTGGTGAAATGATTAAAAATGGAATTTTGTGCTGGCAATCACTTTCAGTTGATGACATCTTGAGAAAGGCAAAATACTGTAGTGACGAGATAGATGCGAAGCAAAAGAAGGCAATGTGTTTCAGTTTATAGTTTATTGCGCAGTTAATTAAAACCAATGCAATACAGTACACAATAAGAAAGTTAAAATGCTCATAAAAAAAACATGCGTTTAAGTTCAATTCTATACTATAGTGCGATATGCATAAGCTATTCAACATAAAAAAATATATATTTTGCCTGCCGCCCACAATAGGCCGTTCTGTACTTCTCATCCACTTTGTAGGCCTGTTAGTCTATTCGTATTTCCCGTAAAATTCATTAAAGTTTACAACATAGATGATTCATCAATGTAAGTTAAATCATATGTCCTGTTTGTAGATTGTTCATGGGTCAGTTTTTGGTAGTTTTTTTTCCACTGCTTTTAAAAATTTCACGAAGCTGCAGCTCAGCTCAGTTGAGGGTCCTGTGCTGAGAAGCAGGTTAGCACTGCACTCCTTCGTGTGTGTACACCCTGTAGAATAAAATGGCGTTTCAGCAGGAGCTTCCTTTCTTCTTGCAGTTCTTTACACGAGCATAGCAGATGCATCATGTCTTCAGCCCCAATGCCACATAGCCTGCATAGTATTCCTGCTTTCGATCTCAGCCAGTGAGAGAGGTGTAGGATGCATGGTAGCAGGCCCAGTCTGTATCTTAAAAAGGACAGTTTGGTTTTTTTCGTATAGCCTAGACCGAGATAAGGCTGGGGGGCTTGTGTCAGGTATGTGTTTAATACCATCCATGCATGAGATCTTTTTGATAAGGTGGCTTTATCCTCGACCCATGACTGAAGCTTGATCGATTTCTTCACCAATTTATTTAGTGATTTGTAATCTGCAGGGGACGCCCAGAGTTCTGCCAGCCCGGTGTTCACTATGCTCTTTTCCAGATATTTAGCTGCTGGTGAGTTTTGGGTCTGCTCTAGCTCTTTCCATAAATATTCGTTCAACGTTCCTTCAGTCGTTTTCCTTACTTTGTCCCATGAGCAGATATATGCCCCCTGTCGTGCCAAAAACTGTGACCGAATACCAAACTCCAATCTGATCTGTGCTGGGGAGGTTCGCTTTGGTAGGCTGAAGATGATTCTATATGCCGACACGATTGTACTGTCAAGTGTTACGGCATCTCTGCCTCGGTGGGCCTCACTCCCATAAGTCAGCGTTGGTAGCAGTTTGGCACGTATCACATTCAGTAAAGGGGTCAAAGAAGGGCCGCAGAGGTTGTTGTTTAGTGTTTTTAAAGAGATTGCCAGAGCGAGGCCTTTGCCTCTTATGCTGGACTTTGTTCGCTGAATTGGCCACCACTGTCAATTTTCACACCTAGATATTTGTACGACGACGTGTCTTTAATGCGGGTGTTATTCCAGAACCACGAGAAGACTTTCTTGTTTTTGTTCTTGCTAATTGTCATTGTTTGTGTTTTCTCGAGGTTCACTGTTAAATCATTTAATTTGGAATATCTCTGGGTCGTATTTAAGAGATTTTGGAGCCCTACTCTTGTATGGCTTATTAGCATCAGCTCGTCTGCATATAAAAGGCATGGTAGATTTAGGCCTCCTAATTTTGGCGAGTGTGAATTGCAGTTGTTTAATAGGGGCACCAAGTCCGCCAGGAACAGGTTGAACAGTGTGGGGGCCAACACGCAGCCCTGTTTAAGGCCATTGTTTGTTTGTATCCGCCTTGACAGCATTGAGCCGTCCCCCACCTTAATCTGAATCCAAGTGTCTGTATGTAAATTAATTAACAACTCCAACAACCCTTTTGGGATACCCCAATCATTGAGTTTTGTCCATAGTAGATTGCGGTTAATGTTGTCGAATGCCGCCTTATAGTCAATATAGCAGAGGTGCAGGGGCATTTTTTTCATCTCTGCCTTATCTATAAGCATACCCATAGTCAGTATGTTTGTTGTTGTCCCCACTGCTTTAACGAAGCCTGTTTGATTAACAGGTATAAGAGACTTCCTCATGGCCCATGCCTTTAGTTCTTCCAGTATTAGACCTGCAAAATACTTCGCATCATTATCGATTAGGGCAACTAGCCGGTAATTTTGAGGAAGGCCTCTATCCCCTGCTTTATGTATGGGGGCAATGATGGAACCCTTCCAAGTGTCTGGTAAGATGTTAGTGTGCCTAATCTCCCGAAAAAGGGGTTCAAGTGCAGCTGCCCAATAGTCCATATCTTGTTTGAAGAGGACGGGCGGGATCCCGTTTGGACCCGGCGCGCCTTCCCTTCTTCCTTTCTTTATTTGCCGCTTTATTATGGGTTCCAATAATATATGATCTGCGTCCCCTGCCGTGTCCTGGTCAATTGGGCACCTTTGTAACCTATTACCAACGTCATGGGCTCGTACAGGGAAAGGTTTGCTCATATTCTGATTGGCCGCCAAATCACGGTTAAATTGATTTTCGAGATATACTGCCCAAGTTGCCTCTGTGATGTTTGATGTAATCTCCATTTTTGCAGGGTGCGTTAATGAATTTATTGTTTTCCAAAAACTTGCACCGTCATTCTTTTTTATGTCCTCATGAAGTGTTGCCCAGAGTTGTTCCTCTATAGTTCTGTTTGCTTCCCACTTTAGTTTTTTTAATGAAGCTTTTAATTTAGAGAGTTGATGCAGCTTCCCTTTGTTATTTTGATCCTGCTGTACTGCTCTAGTTAACTTAGAGATTGAGTGTTTCATTTCTTTTATTTTCCCTCTATATGCTTGGGGAAGGGTGCCCAGCTTGTTGTCCTTGTGCGCCCTTTTGGCTTTGTTGCATATTGTCCCAGGGTAGTAGTAAACTGCACCCATTTCGCTACTTCATTGGGGCCTGTGCGTTCCATATAATGTTGCTTTGCCAGGCCAATCAAAAATTCACCCATTGCGGCCGAATACTTGATCTTTTTAAAATTTACGCTGTAGATGGACTCTTTAGGAGCCGTCGAATACTCGTAAATTGGTTTTGCAAGGTCCATAGTTATTTCCTGAGGACAATGATCACTATCTGTCTGGTTCCCTATCCGATAAGATATTGTAAATTGGAAGAGTGAAAGTGACATGAATGTATAATCTAGCGTACTATTCGCTATTCTTGAGTGAAAAGTTGAGGCTGGCGGGTTATCCCCTGCAAACCTGCCATTTAATGCCCTGATGTTGAAGTTTTCTAGTGCTTCGAGTACCTTCTTTCCCAGTTTTGATTGATTGGCTGTTCGTGGCTTGCCTTGTTGTGGCAGGGCCCAGAATGTATTTTGTGCCATGATACCCTCCTCTTGTGTTGTTCCCATAAGATTGAGGTTGAAATCCCCAGTGAGTACTAAGTTCGCTGTTTTTTCCCCCATGATGCACTCTTCTATGTATGCATATAACTCCTCCGCTGCTTTTTTCTTTCCTTTGGGGTGAATATAAGCATTGACCAGGATGCAGTTATTAATTGTTTTGCCTTGTCCTGTTGTCAGAGACAGGTTAACTGCAAGTGCAGCTGTCGCCGAGGGCCCGATTTCTTTAGCCATCGCAAAGCTAGTTGTAGCTACATATATTACCAAACCTCCTCTTAAGTGACCGTACTTGGCTAAGCGCTTTGCGCCGGAGAAAAAGCGTAGGTACCCCTGAAGGTGCGGGGGCTCGGCAAGCCAGGTTTCTTGTAGCGCCAATTAGATCAAAGGATCGAATATAAGCTATGAAGTCCGAGTCAAGCATTTTGGATGCTTGCCCATTTATATTCCAGGAACATAAACGCAATTGATCTTGTAGGTGCTCCGTTGTTGTCCGCTGCACTTGTCAATTACTGTTTGTTATGGTTCTCACGAACCTTCTTTGTTCCTGCCACCCATTAGGGGCTTGTCCTCCATGTCGTTCCCCGTGAGTGAATCCAATGAACCCTTCCCTGTCAGTGCGGCTTGGCCCAACAGCACCCCTTAGAACCGAGATTTTACTGCCTTCTGCGTACTCCCTCAGGTTCAGGCTTCTCTCTGAGCACAGTACGTCCGGGTATCGTGGCTTTGTAAATGGCTTCAACGTGATGCCCCAGTTTTTAAAAGTCTCGGATTCCATAAGGATCTTCTGTGCCAGGTCTACCAAAGCCCAAATTGCCTTCGTCGCTACTTTTCCTGTGCCTTCCGCAGCTATAAATTCAATAGACTTCAGGTCAGAGCTTGCCACAAATGCCAGTGAAGGGATATGGGCCAGTAATCGCAAGATGTTGCCTCTGTTTAGGATATCATGACTTCCTTTGGAGGTAAAATCAGGGGTGAACCATATGGCTTCCGAAACTTCCCCTTGGTTGGTAGCACCTCCAAATACGTTGTCCGTATTTAGTGTTGCTGTCCGCTTCGTATTGCTTATTGTATTTACTGATGCCCGAAAGCCCTCTCGATTGTGCTCCCATGCTGAGCTTTGATCCCTTGCACGTTCAGTTGGATCAGAGATTTCACAGCGTGGAAGCTGCATTTTTAAAGTCTGGGCTACAGGGGCGATTGTTGACATTGGCTGGTCCACTTGTAGATAAGTTGACACCGTTTCTTTAGTGATAGCTGATATTTGGTTTTCAGTGAGTCCTAGATCTTGTCTTCCTGTTTTTACTCCCCTTGGGCTTGTGAAAGCTTTTGGGCTTCCCATGGGTTTTGTGCAAGGCTGGTTATTGTGCGTCTTCTGGTTCCGTGACCCAGGGTCGGCCAGTGAAGTGATGGACCCAGAATGTTGGGGCACCGCAGCTTGATTACTTAGTGAATCAGCTGCTATTTTCACTGAGCTTTTATTTGCTGGTTGGGCAATGTCTTCAGATGTGCCGCCTGTTTCATCGTATTCACGATTTGGGGATATTTCTTCCACCAAGTTACTCGTGCTTTGTTCTGCGGTCTTAGTTTGCCCAAAAAGTTGCCTAAAGCCTTCACGTTTAGAGCAGAGCTTATGTTTTCTCCCTTTGCGTTTTTTTGCTCTCCTCTGTTTGGCATTTAATTTATGGTTTGTGTCTGCATCGTCTTCGACACCTGCTGATAGAGGCGTTATTGGCTCCATCCTGTTCTCCCCTGTGTCCTGGGTTTTCTCTTCCGTCCTTGAGTGATCATGGCCACCGGTCTTCGATGTTTTATCATGCCGTTTGGCAACAGTATCCTTGCTGAGGGTGGCGTCAACCTCAGCCGCCCCTGTTTGTGCAGTAGGCACCTTGCCGGGTTCATTTAATTTTGGGCAACCCAGTATGTCGCTGCTGATCTTCTGGCTATGTTCGGCAGATCGTTTGAGATGTCCGCATAAGTCTGACATTAGTGTTGGCAGGGTGGCCAGTTTGTCAATGATTGGGCCACATTCGCACTCATTGCCATTTCTCCTTTTGGTATCCTCAAGTTGGTTAAGTTTACTCTGAAGAAGCGAATTTAACGTGCCCAGCTTCCCATCTATTGCAACTACAAATACTGCCAGCGTGTCTAACAATGTTAATTGGGCGTCCATTTTCTCCGATTGGTAGTGTGCTGCGTCCACCAGAAGTTGTACTGTATTAAGGAGACTGGGCCATGCGCTTTCTTGCCTGGCCTGAGCTGGAGTTGCATCCTGGTTTCCATGACACTCTTTGAGCCCCGCTTCCTGGGGCACGGGAGGCATTTTGAAGGGTTGTGCTATTTCTGGCCCCACCATTCCTGCTATATTTGTCTGCAGGTGGGCCATTCCGCTTTTTGATGTCTCACTGGCCGTCCTACTTGTGCTCAGGTCTTTTGGGTAGGCCGCCATGAGTTCCTCACACTCCTCTTTCCTTAGATAAGAAGAGATTTCGATCATCTCTGGAGAGCAATTCTTCTGGCTTACATCTATATTCCGGGTCCCTTCTGACACCTTGGGTGCTAGTGTGGGTTCGTTGTTTGTTGTATCAAGGACTACTAATGAAGGTTCCATCTCTAATGACCGTGCTGGTGGGGTTGCAGCTCCCGCTTTGCTCATGCTGACATTCTCGATGTTACTGTTGATGTTAGAGATCTTCTTCTCCAAATTTAATGGCAGCATTTCCATGGCGTCCTTTGGATGATGTATTTGTATTAAATTGGCGTCTATGGTCGTTTTCCGTCCTGCCGGGGTACCTGCCATCTCGAATTTTTGCCCCATTTTGATATTATTGCGCTGAGGTGTTGAAGTTTTTTGGGGTGGTGTTATAGATGATATACTTTTCTCCCTCTGCTGTTGCCGATGCTATTACTGTAGCTGTCGTCCAATCGGGGCCGCTTATCTCTGGGATGGTGGTTTAAGCTGGATTGGAATGGTTCAAGAGGCGGTTGAAGGCCTGATACTTTATTAATCTATGAGAACAAAACGTCCCCTGGATTCTTTAGAAAACAGAATTTTGTATAGATTTTAGGCTGGATCAAAGTTATGTTCATTTTATTCCCCCCTTCTTTATTCGTCGTTTTTCTTGTTTGTTTGGTCGTGGCAACTTGGACCTGTATTTGCTCCGTTAACTCACTTGAGACCGTTAGGTCAATTGTTTCTGGTAGGGTGCTCTTCTCTATAGCTGTGGACACGTCTGTCTGAGCCTCAATCTCCCCCTTAGATGGCTTAGTCCTTTGTTTTCGCTTGTTTGGCCCTCCTTTATTCATTTGGCCCCCTCGAATCTTGCCAGATCTCATGTTAGGCTGTTGGCCCTAGGTTGCAACCGATCAACAGACGGTGGAAGGTGGAAAGTGGGGAGCTGGGGAGGCTTAGGGTGCACACTGACCGTGATTTTGATTTTGCTGTCTCAGTGGCAAAACACTAGTCCTTTTGCGCCCCCCCTGCACACCCCACACCAATACGACCACACACCACTCACCGGTTTAGTCCTGGTGTATATCCGGTCCCTCCCGGGATGGTCTAGTGCTACTGGCGCAGTCAGTAGCTTCACGGGCTGGTCCGTGCAAGTTTTGAACTACTGTGCTATAGCCGGTTTGTCGGTTTGCCGCTGCTAACTCCCGTTGGTGGCTGAGATCACCACACTGCTCAGCCCTGTACCGTAACTGCTCCACTCCGCTCTGCCCTCAGCGACAATCTGGCCACACGCTCTGCTCTGCGCTCCACAGAAACTTGGGTTCCTCGGACCTCGGAGTCTTGTTCCTTTCCAGTCTTGTGGCTTGTGGCTTACAGAAGAGCAGGCTTGCAGTGGAGGTGGAGGTGGCAGTGGGGTGCTGTTGTCACAGCGCTCAGCCCTCAGCCCTTGGCCCAGCTCAGGCCCAGCTCAGGCAGCGCTCGCACCTACCCACGCCTGCACGCCGCCGCCGCAGCCACTCCTCCCTCACTCACTGTTTGCAGCAGGTTAGGCAGTCGGGCTGTCCTCCGTGAATGGAGCTGCAGGCAGATCCGAAAAAACGGGCGCGGTGAACCCTTTATCCTTTCTCCGTTTCACTCCCCTGCAGCCCCCTTGGCCCCCCCTCGGCGATGATGGTAGCAGGAGCAGGAGCGGGAGCGTCCGTGTCTCGCTTGAAAGGATGGCGTTCTGACGATTGTGCTGCGATCGTGCTGCAGCTCGTGAGCTCCCTCCAGTGGTCAGAAGGCAATGTGGGCACAAGTGAAAGTAGCTGAGCAACAGCAAATGGCTTTTGAAAATAGAAATGTGCAGCAGAATCAAGGCAAATTTAAGAACAACTTTAATAATAAGCCTAAATTTAATATAAATGTTGAAGACCTAAAACAGAAGCTCCCATGTTTTAATTGGGGCGAAATTGGACACTGGAAACTTGGGTTCCTCGGACCTCGGAGTCTTGTTCCTTTCCAGTCTTGTGGCTTGTGGCTTACAGAAGAGCAGGCTTGCAGTGGAGGTGGAGGTGGCAGTGGGGTGCTGTTGTCACAGCGCTCAGCCCTCAGCCCTTGGCCCAGCTCAGGCCCAGCTCAGGCAGCGCTCGCACCTACCCACGCCTGCACGCCGCCGCCGCAGCCACTCCTCCCTCACTCACTGTTTGCAGCAGGTTAGGCAGTCGGGCTGTCCTCCGTGAATGGAGCTGCAGGCAGATCCGAAAAAACGGGCGCGGTGAACCCTTTATCCTTTCTCCGTTTCACTCCCCTGCAGCCCCCTTGGCCCCCCCTCGGCGATGATGGTAGCAGGAGCAGGAGCGGGAGCGTCCGTGTCTCGCTTGAAAGGATGGCGTTCTGACGATTGTGCTGCGATCGTGCTGCAGCTCGTGAGCTCCCTCCAGTGGTCAGAAGGCAATGTGGGCACAAGTGAAAGTAGCTGAGCAACAGCAAATGGCTTTTGAAAATAGAAATGTGCAGCAGAATCAAGGCAAATTTAAGAACAACTTTAATAATAAGCCTAAATTTAATATAAATGTTGAAGACCTAAAACAGAAGCTCCCATGTTTTAATTGGGGCGAAATTGGACACTGGAAACGCGAGTGTAAAAACCCGCCCAGAAATTTTAAAAATAATTCATTGAATCCACAGATGCAGAGTGAGTTAAATCAGCAGCAACAGCTACAGCTACAGCAGCAGTTAAACGAGTTAAGTCAGCAGCGACAGCTACAGCGACAGGTAGCGAATCAGCAGAGCCAGATTCAGCAGAGCCAGATACAGCAGAGCCAAATTCAGCAGAGCCAGATTCCACAAGCACCATTTCCCAACAGTACAAATGCTCAGAGGTTTACACCTGAAACAGGTTTCTGTGGAGGTAATCAGGTAAATAATGTGCCAAGAGTGAATATGTCAAATGCTTCCCAACAGTTTTGGTTGAAAAATAAAGAAGAAAGTGATTCATCTGATGATTACTCATGACGGTGCCTGAGAGAGGAAGAAGAGTGTGTGCTTGGACCCACTCTTGAGGTAAATCAGTCTAGTCCATTTGTTAATGGGAAAGTATATGATAAAGATATTACTTTTCTTGTGGACACAGGTGCTACCCGTTCTACTGTTAGATCAACAGAAATAGAAAATCTTCCTCTTCTGGTGAGTCCATCAAAGTTGTAGGTGTAGCAAATCAGCAAATCAAAACAAGTCTGACAGAGCCTGTAAAAGTTGAAATTGGAAATTTCAAGGATAAACACAGATTTCTGGTTTGTGACATCAGTCCTGTAAATCTGTTGGGTCGTGATATATTGTGTAAAATGAATTGCAAAAAATATTGCTCACCAGATGGCATTAAGTTACAAACATCAGAAGAAGATGGCCTTTATAAACTGACAATGTTAATGGTTGAAGAGGAAAGAAAATTATTATTTCCTGTCTTTGATAAAAATGATTTGCCAGAAGAGCTCAAAAAGCCAGTCAAACCAGAAATTTGGGACCTAACTGGAAATGAAATGGGTCTTATGAAAAATGTGGATCCAGTGAAAATTACTGTGAAACAAGGAATAGATTTTCCGAATGTTCCTCAATACAAAATGAAAGCTGAGACAATTGAAGGTGTCATTCCAGTGATTGAAAAATTCATAAGCCAAGGTGTGCTAAAAGAGATAGAGAGCAGCCCATGTAATTCGCCGATTATGGGTATCAAAAAGCCAAATGGAACTTACAGAATTGTTCAGGATTTAAGAAAAATTAACCAAATTGTTGTTCCATGTTGCACCATTGTTCCAAACCCTGCGGTAATTCTTTATCAGATTTCGCATGATGCAGAATGGTATACGGTCATTGACCTATGTAATGCCTTCTTTACAGTTCCACTGCATCCACAGAGCCAACACATTTTTGCATTCAGGTTCCAGAAGCGTATTTTAGCATGGTGTCGTATCCCACAGGGGTATACTGAGAGCCCATCTATCTTTAATCAGTTATTAAAGAGATCTCTGGAAGATTTGATTTTGCCTGGAAATTCGACATTGTTACAGTACATTGATGATTTGCTTGTAGCAGCAAAAACACGAGAAAATTGTGTAACTGACACCATTACTCTCTTAAATCGATTGGCAGATGAGGGACATAAAGTGTCACCTGCAAAATTACAGTTTTGCAACCAAGAAGTAAAGTATCTTGGTCACAGAATTGCAAAAGGAATCAGGCAAGTGACCATTGAAAGAATAAAAATGATTCTAGCAATACAGCCCCCGACAACACAAAGACAGGTCAAAATGTTTCTGGGAATGGTTGGGTACTGTCGTCAGTGGATTAGTGGATTTTCAGTGATTGCAAAACCACTGCAGAGATTAACAAAAGCAGACATAAAAGATCCGATCAAATTGTCAAAAACTGAATTAGAAGTCTTTGAACAGTTAAAAAGAAGTTTGTGTGAAACACCAGCTTTAGGTATGCCAGATTATGAAAAGGAATTTGAGCTGTACTGCAGTGAGAGGGAAGGTTGTGCATTGTCAGTTTTGATTCAGAGACATGGGAAACTGAGAAAGCCAATTGCTTATTTTTCAGCTGTTTTGAACCCTGTTGCAAAAGCTTTGCCAGGTTGCTTAAAAGCAGTGGCTGCAACAAGTGTAAGTCTCGACCAAAGTGAGGGTATCATTATGGGATTTCCTGTAAAAGTATACGTACCTCATTCAGTTGAAATTCTTCTTACAAGAAGTAAAACTCAACATCTTACCAGTAACAGATTGACAAAATATGAGAAAACAATTCTGGGATCAGATAATGTTTCAATTGCAAGATGCGTGAATTTGAATCCTTCTACATTATTGCCGGATGGTGTGGTTACTGAGGTAAGTAATGAAATTGATATTGATCATGAATGTCTGGATGTTGTAGATTATTGCACAAACCCGCAGCATATTCAGTGTGCACAGTTTCTGATGTTGTAGAGGGTTCACCTCTTGATGGAATTCGTTCAGCTCAAATAGCTGAGTTACTTGGTTTAATTCGAGCATGTGAAAGAGCAGCTGGTAAGAAAGTAACCATAGTGACTGATAGTCAGTATGGGTATGGCGTAGTTCATGACTATGGTCAACTCTGGTCTCAAAGGGGTTATTTGACCTCTGCGGGAACGCCAATAAGAAATGCAAAATTGATCAAGAGATTGATTGATGGCATTCAATTACCAGAACAAATTGCTGTCGTGAAATGTGCAGCTCATAAGAAAGGAGAGGATTACATTACTAAAGGAAACGCATACGCAGATGAGATTGCAAGATACTGCGCAAAGAATAATTATTCAATCAATCGGGAAAAAGACAAAAGTCACATGTTGAACTCTCTCATGCTAATATCTGTAGTGGAAACATGGCAGGGAGTAAAAGAAATACAAGATGAGGCAGATGATGAAGAGAAAAACACATGGTTAAAAGCAGATTGCAGACAACGAGAGGAAGATGGAGTTTGGGTCTACAAAGATGGCAGACCTGTCTTACCTAATAGCATGATTGCTGACATGGCACGGATGATCACTTGCAGTGTAATTGCTAGCCTGTTTTATCAAACTGGTTGTCTGGAGTATTATTATTCAGACTTTGATGAGGTTTTTGCAAATCTCAAAGTTGTAAATAGCTTAAACAAAGTTAAGCCTGCAAAGCAGATGAGGGAATTCTTTTTAGTAACTAATGAACTTAACTATGAATACGCTTACAGAAATAATTTAACTTGCAAAATGAGAGCTGAGGAAAAGACTTTCCTGAACATGGTTGAGGAGTGAAGGGCGGTTTATAAAAGAAATGAAGTACTTAGACATGCTAAGTCAAAATACTGGCAGATGGAGGACGCTAAACTTAATGGAGTTAACACTAATGCAGCTATACATACAGATGAACCAGTTAGTGGTAAATTTTGCATTAGAAGAGACAATACTCTGTATGATAACCTTTTTGTTGGTGCAAGTCAATGTGAGGATACTTATCTTATCACTGGGGGATGAGGATTTAAAGGTGGAAAGGATCCAATTTTTCCTGGAATTTATTTTATCTGTGGTAACAAGGCATATTTTAGCCTCCCAGACCATTGGTATGGGACGTGCTATCTTGGATTCGTTTTTCCAAAGATTTTTCATGTTGACAGAAATGAGAAGGGAACCTTTGAAATTGGTGAACACCTGAATAGGTTCAAGAGAGAAAGTTTTTAATGAAGTCATGGGGGACATTTTTGGTGCAATCATCCCTATGGTTGGAATAACAATGAATTCAATCAAGATTAGAAAGGTGTCCACAATAGTTGACAGATTGTCAACAGATACTGCAAGTGGTTTTCAATTGGTTAGCACAGAACTGCTACCAGAAGTATGGTAATGCAGAATCGTCTTGCATTAGACATTCTGCTCGCATAAGAGGGAGGGGTTTGTGGGGTCTTACATGTACAGCATTGTTGTACTTATATTCCGGACAAGAGTCGGAATATAGAGTCGCTTATTAAAAACATTACTGAATTTCACGAGGAGATAGAACCCCTGGAGGAAGAACCCCTGGAGGAAGAAAATTTTACAGAACGTTTAGGCAAAAGAATAGAGGCAATCAAGGAATGGTTTTCAGAAATTGGTGGCTCAATCATTGGCAAAGTGCTCTGTCCAGTAATTGTCATTCTTATAGTAATATTGCTGCTAAAATTCAGTTGCATGATTCATAAGAGAAAGAAGCATCAGAGGGAGAAAAGGAGGATCTATAAACTCAGAAAGGAACAAGAGAAGGAATACGAGTTAGAAGAGATGCAAAGGACTCAGTTCGAAAATGATGAGCAAACAGCAGAAACAGGGGTTTAGGGAGACTAATACTGAAAGAACTCAAAATGTGACGTCTCTAAATTGAGTTCAAAATTTTCTAAAATTTGGGTGTTGTTTGGTGATTTTGAAATCACCAGATGAGGGAGTTGATGGAGCGAGTTTCAGAAAATATTTTATTCTGGCTCGTAAAATTAATTCTCTGTAACATGAACTAATTTATTAATGAATTGCTGCATGATTTGTTGTATTAATCAACCTAGATTAAAAGTTTTTCATTACATCACACGCGGGATTAATATTAATGTGCTCATGTTGCATTTGCAAGTCTGTTTTGTAACTCATAACTAATATTGTTTTGTTCGACCTTTTGTCTTTGTCAACATTAATGTGGCAGATTATTTGATGGCATGTGCTTTAATTATGTGTGCTTATGTGTTTGTCTATGTGAGGAAATAGAAATTTTTAGGTAGTCAGTGTGACCCCCACTCGCACCCCCAACCATGCACCCGTGCTCCATGTATGTTGTGTAATTCCCTTCCCGTGCCTGCCATGAAGACGCATATGCATTTGCGTCTAACGTTAACATGTTGGTCATTCAGTTCTCCAAGAAAACCACGTTAATTTGGCTTTTAGGCCTATGGTGCCAACGTCTTTACATGGTGCACTTTTAAATATCGCAAAGCACACGTTCTTCACGTTTTTCTGGCTCAGCCGAGCCAGGCCCTTAATTGAGGCTCCGAGTCTTTTCTGCCTCTGAAAACTGCAGTTTAGGTATGCATCCCTGACCTCTACCTTACTTCCTGCTCAGGCGAGCGGTGCCCGGCTCGGCCTGGCCTGCCTGCCAAGATGGTATTTTGCCTACAAGTTATCTGCTCAGCCTCCGAAAAACACATTCCAGTTCAGTGAAATAGGTAAACATATTCCAGCCTGCAGAGCAAAGGGCCCAGCTTTCCTGTCTTCCTGTCTCCTTGCACGTAATTTACACACCCGTTGCCATAGTAGGCCCATGCCCCCACGTAATGCACAGAGAACCATAGGTATGCACTCGCATACAGTATTGAACGGCCTCTGCCCGTGAGACCTTTTACTTCAGACAACACATCCTCCAAACATAAGATACCAGATATGTTATAGGTACAGGTCGTTCTGACATCCCAGACACCAGACTCCTCTACTAGTGCTAAAGTCAAGCCCCCAGCTTTCCCCAGTTACACATCATGCTCAGTTGCGCACGCATCCAGGACAAAGGTTTCTGCTGACCCTGCAGAATCTCTCTATGCATCCACCCACCTGTGACACTTCTGTGACGTTTCCGGCACACACCTCCGTGTACGCTCCTGTACACGCCTTCTTTTACGCACATGTGTTCTTATCTTCTCTCTTTTTCACTTGTTACGCCTACTGTATTCATTTCCATTATACAGTTTTACTATATATAATGTGTGATGTTAATAAAATGTTGAATATCCCTTCCTGAACCTTAGTGGTGATGGAACCCGATGTCCAGTATCTCGAGATGCTTAATTAAAGCCCATGTGACTCAGATACCACGGACTCTGCCTCTCATTTTATTGAGCTATTCTTGTTGTCACTTAATGTATAGAAAAATAGTCCGGTAAATTTATTTACCACATAATCTGGCGCCCGAATAGGGACCCCTCCCCTGCTCGCCGGCGATGTAACGCAGGCCCCTGACCCCTTCTACCGCCGCGACAGACTCCTGTGCACACCTGCGGGTTTTCCTGCTATCCCCCTCAGGCCTACGGAGGAGACGTAGACTGCGGTCCGGCATCCAGACGAGGCGGTGAGGAATGCGGAGAGTCCCGACCAGAGCCCAAGCCGAGAAAGCAAGGTCCGAGGTATCTGGAATCCCACCTGTTCCGAAGCGCATGCGTAGTAGCAGTCCGACGTCGTAGCAGTCCAGTCCAGTCCAATGTCGAGTTTCCGAGGCCTTCAGTTCTGTTTCCCGGTGAGTACCGTTGCTGGGACGCATCTAGACGGGTTCATTCATTTGTGCCCGGTCAAGACGGGTCTGGGTACACAGATCCGGTCAAGACGTGTTCACTTAGGTGGATACGGTATGACGTGTCTCTTTATGGGACCGGTATGTCTGTACTGTTTTAGCAGTGCATCTAGTAATCCAGTATTCTAGTATTGTCTCTCGAGATTTTCAGAATTCATGTTTTCTATGTACTAGGTAGTATTGAGTCTGAAATGTTTCAATGTGTTTAATGTCGTGGTATGAGTGATGGTTTGCTATCCACTACTGTGTTTATTGTGTTCGCACTCAAGTAAAATTCAAATATGCCGCTGTTCTCGAAATTACGTCAGATAGGAACCAGGAAAGGGATACTCGAAGAATCAGTTCCCGTCCCACCTAGGGACACTCCCGGACATTTTATGTACCATAAACATGGCTTAGATGCCATACTGTACTTAGACTTATGGGTTGATTACACCAAGGATCTGGAAGAGAAATATAGATGGCATGTCTCAGGGACATGGGATGCTGATTGCATCATGAGAATAGAAGAAGCACTTTGGAAAAAGAAAGCCAGACAATCCCAGAAAGATGCCATAGAATTATGGCGTAAGGAAGCGCATAGAAGAACAGAGAAAGAACTTAGAAAAGCAGAGAAAAGTAGAGAATCATCAGAAAAAGCCCAAGAAAAAGAATTACTAGAAGAAGGTGAACGAGTTAGAGTAGAACAAATGGACCGACAAAGAAATGCCCTTATGAAAGGCATGTACCCCCTTCTCGCCGAGGGCCCGCCTAAGGCCACCTCGAAAGTACCCAGTAATTTACCGCCACCACTGGTTCCAACTAAACTCCGTCATAAACAGACAGCAGCGGATATTTTTCTTTCTTCTTACTTAGATGACACTGTCCCAGAATATGCAAATACAAATCCTCCTCGAAATGTTAATCCTCCCAACCCTGTTCATGACACGACTCCCCCTACTATTCCTCCTGCCACTGGTCCTGGTAATCCCTTTAGTGGGCCAGAAACCCAAGGTCAACCTACATTGCCTACACCTACTACTACTACTACACCGACTTTACCAGCCCCACTACCACCAGCGACAGCACAACCAGTAACACTAGACGATCACACTTCAGGAGGAGCAGTAGGAGGTCCCCCTATCACCCCGCCTCAAGTAAAGTGAACCACATTAAGAGAAGCAGCATTACAACGTACACCGAAAGTAACTACATACGCAGCCCTTAAACAGTACCTCACGGATTGCAGATATGATCTAGTACCAGGCGAAGACCATATGATTCTATATTCAATACGTCTATGACGTGTTACAAACTATTTGACTAGTCTGCCAGATATGCGAGAACATTTAGACAACATATATCGTTTTATTAGAACGGGGGAGAGACCAGAAAGTATTCACGAGGCCATGGCACACCGGAAGGTGGAGACTCAAAATATGATCTTACAGTTTCTGATAAATTGTTTGATAAGGGAACAAGACCAGCCCGGTTATAATAAAGAAGAGATGGATGTCCTGACAAAATGGAGTGATAACATAGCTGATGGTAAACATAGTAGACAGGCTTGTATAGAAGCCATGTACAGAAAGATTCTCAAAGTAATTACAGACATACACGAGAGAGAAAGAGCAGCAATGGCAGCGAGAGAAGCCGATAAAGCGGAAGATGAAGTCTCAGAAGACGATGATATAGATATTGAAAACCCAAATAGAATAGCGTACGTAGGTAGGGCGAGACCCTTTGAAAGACCCTTTGACAAACCAATACGCCTAGAAAGCAAGAAACGCTTTCTTTCTCCCGTACCAGAACAATGTTCTCTTGAGCATCTGTTCCAAGCCACTGATAAAGTACTGAAACAACGAATAGGTTACAGTGAACTTAGCACCATGCATGAACAGGAACTAGCCCGGTCAGCAGTACAATGGGCTGGCAATACTAGCGTATATAAAGATGATTCAGTAGCGCAAACCTTTTTGAACCTTTCCCCAGACGAACAGCGATTAGCTGGTATGTACATGATTCAACATCTCATTACATTGTATGAGAGTCAACATTCCGATCCAGGTCCCTTATATAATATTTTGGAAGAGTTACTCCTAGGTAGATGGAGAGGCCTAGGTACCGATTTAATTAATATCATTCTAGAACAGCGACACAAATACAGGACTTTCCTGACTCCACATTTTGTTCACGTTCCACCCCCAGTACGAAAATCTTTTTACATAAACAGACAGAATCCTTTAATAGAAGTTCATCCAGTCCGGAGGGCAGATGATACGCTTGAACGAGTATTCGTATACACACCCTTAACGAAAATGGAATTATTGGAAATGAAAAAATTAGTACCCTGCCACGATAACGATCCAGCAGGGTTTCACCGTGAATTAAAAGACATGCTCCGCATGGGAGAGTATACGTATCCCGATATCATTAAAATGCTGAAAGTTCTGTTACCTGCAGGGATATATGAAAAACTTAAAGAAAAAGAATGGGAGGTGGGAGAGAAAAAGATTGATTGGGCAGAATTAGAAAACGAAGAAAATACGCGAGTCCCTGGTACTGGTCTTTGGGAAAAAGCTAAAGCATTACCAGAATTATTAGTACAGGTCTTGCCGAGGTTATTGACAACTAAAAAGGAAGACTGGGATGCAATCTCAGCCTGCAAACAGAAACAAGATGAAGACACTAGCGATTTTTATTCCAGATTCGAGAAATGTTTTATTATTAATAGCGGCCTGAAAACAAGTAGTGAATCGTACCCACATCTTTTTGTGACCAAATTAGTAGAGAATTCCTTACCACAGGTTAAAAATAGAGTACTAAAGGTAGAGAGTACCTGGCAAGCTAATACTCCTTCCCAAATGTTACAAATGTTACAGTACCATCAAAACCGAATTAGAGAAGAACACGAACACGAACAGAGACGTATGAAAGACACGAAAATGAAAGTATTAGTTGCTCAGCCCGTCCCAGCTGATGGTCAGAAGAGGGGTACGACATCGACCAGTCATTCTGCAGCTCCTGTTAAAGGGAACTGCAACTACTGTAAACAGCCAGGTCACTATATAAACGAATGTGCCGTTCTGAGACATAATATAGCTACTGGCAAAACGAAAGAAAGACCGTGTCCACCTAGACAAGAACATGTTCCCCAAAATATTCCACAGAACACGCAACCTCCACAGAATCCACAACAGACAGTAGCAGTACCCCAGCCTCAACCCATTGCTGCCACACAACATGTCACGCAACAAATGTGCCAGTATGCACAGTCAGACTACCCAGATTACCAGCAGTACTCATGAAACAGCCTAGAGAGGGAGGTTGGCTTGCCCCTTATCGAAGTTACTTTAGATCAAGAGGGTCCCTATGTACATAGTCAGGTATTAGGGAAAGACAGAAAGTTTTTGATTGACACAGGGGCGAGCAGAACTACCATCAGTCATGACGAGGTTCCAGGGGCACCCCTCTTAGGCTCACAGAATGTTTCCCTGGGATTTTCAGGAAAGCCTATTGTTAATGAGGTGTCAAAACCAGTTCCCCTAGAAGTTGGTCCATTATCCCGAACTACAGACTTGTTGCTTACGAAATCATGTCCTGAAAACTTGCTTGGTATAAAAACGTTGAAAGCACTAGGTGCAGTGATTTGTTGTTCTCCGGAAGGAGTGAGATTGTTTTTACGTGATTTTAAAGGTCATTATGTTTTGAGAGATTTTGATCCCAGACTGCAGAATGTTCCACAGCATTTATGGGCGCAAGGCCCAACTGATGTAGGTTGTATGCACATTACACCATACCGTGTCACACTCAAGCAAGGAGTTGTACTACCCCGAATCCGACAATACAAATTACCACCTGATGCTGTAGTGGCTTTACTGAAAATTGTTGACGAGCTCATTGCACAAGGAGTGGTAGTAGAAACTGACTCCAATGTATGTAATTCCCCTATCATTCCGATTCTTAAACGAACAGACCCGAATGCACCACCAGTCTACAGACTAGTGATTGATCTCCGAGAATTAAACAAATGCATAATACCGCAGTACCCTGTGGTCCCAGACATTTCGTCACTATTGACTGCTATTGACTCAGAAGCTGCGTTCTTCACTGTAATCGATCTCAAGAACGCCTTCTTTAGTGTTCCCATCCACCCGGAAAGCCAATACCTTTTCGGATTCTGTTTAAATGGCCGAAGCTTCAAATTTGCACGTGCTCCTCAAGGATTCACGGAAAGTCCTAGTATCTACAGCCAAGCTTTAAAACGACAACTAGACTGTATTCACATGCCTACTGACACTGCCCTACTCCAGTATGTTGATGATCTACTGATCACAGCACAAACAGAACGAGATTGTGAACGTGCATCACTGACAGTCCTATATTTCCTGGCAGAAAAGGGGCATAAAGTGTCCCCTTCAAAGCTACAATTCTGTGCCCAGCAAGTGGTATACCTTGGACACTTGCTGTCCAAGAGGGGTAGACAGTTGACACCTGACCGTATCCAGTTAATTGCACATCTTCCACAGCCCAAAACACAAAAGGAAGTACGGGCCTTCATTGGCCACACTTCTTACTGCAGACAATGGATTCCTCAGTACGCATATCTACCAAAGCCACTCATGCAGTTGACAACACAGGAGGCAGCAACTTTGACTGTCCTCCCTTGGACTCAGGAACATACACAAGCTTTTGATGAACTGAAGAAAGCTTTATGTCAAGCACCTGTTTTAGCGACACCATGTTACAGCAAACCTTTTACACTTTTTGTCACTGAACGCGATGGCACAACATTATCTGTCCTGACACAAGATCAAGCAGGAAAACACAAGCCATGTGCTTATTTTTCTAGTACATTGGATCCAGTAGCCCAGGCTCTGCCTGCGTGCCTAAAATCAGTTGCAGCAACAGCTCTAGCAATCAGACAAAGTGATTCCATAGTATTAGGGCATCCCCTGACAGTACAAGTTTCACACTCCGTGGAAGTTCTCCTAAACAGGACACAGACTCAGCACTTGACCATAGCAAGATTGACAGGTTATGAATTGACGCTGTTTCAGCCACACATAGAGATCAGACGTTGCAATACATTAAACCCTGCTACACTTTTGCCCTCGAGCACAACAGACCCTACACCACATGACTGTGTGGAAGTCATTAACACAATTACAAAACCAAGACAAGACTTGACAGACATTGCATTACCCGACCCGGACCTGACACTTTATGTGGATGGTTCATGTATGAGAACAAGCACAGGAGAGTTAGTGGCCGCATATGCAGTGACCACTGAAACTGAAGTCATAGAAACACATCGTATTGACACACTGTCTGCTCAAGCAGCAGAGCTCATTGCTCTGACCCAAGCCTGTATACGAGCCAAGAACCTGAAAGTAAACATATACACAGATTCACAGTATGCATTCGGAGTCGTACACGACTTCGGCGTTCTCTGGCAAGAGAGAGGTTTTTTGACCTCCCACGGAGCCAAGATCCAGCATGGTCCCCTCATTCAAGCTCTGTTAGAAGCAATACATCTGCCTACAGCCATAGCCATCATGAAGTGCAAAGCACATACTAAGGTTACAGACACTATTTCCCAGGGTAACGACCTGGCAGACCGAACAGCCAAGCTTACAGCTCAGACTCAAACAGACACATCAACTGACGTGACAAAGACTGAAGTAACTTCACTGGCACATTGTATGACAGTCAGGGATCCCACACAAGATGTACTCGACATACAGGCACATGCCACTCCGGACGAAATCAAGAAATGGACTGAACAAGGAGGGGTCCAGACAGATCAGGGATGGGTGACGAAGGGAAAAGCCACATGGTTTCTCCCCGACTCTATGGTTCAAGTTATCATTAATACAGCACATAGTCCAGCACACTTAGGAGAAAAAGCCATGTTAGACAGTATCCAGAATATTTGGTTCAACAAGCATTTACGTGCAGCAGCAAAACAGAAAGTGCGTACCTGTATGATCTGTTGTCAGTTCAATCCAGGCAAAGGTATTCCCGTGGAACAAGGTGGATTTCATCCTCCTGACCATCCTTTTGAAGTCCTCCAGATGGATTATATCCAGATGGACAGATGCCGAGGATTCAAGTATGTCCTCGTAGTTGTGTGTGCCCTTTCCAGATTGACAGAAGCATATCCAGTCCCAGATTACACTGCTGTGACCACTGCCAAGCAGCTGGTTCATGAATTCTTCCCGCGATACGGCTTGCCCCGTGTCGTGTACTCAGACAATGGACAGCCATTCTCGTCCGAACTCATGAAACAGGTATCACTCCTGTTAGGTTACCAGTGGAAATTTCATTGTGTACGACACCCTGAAGCAGCAGGTCTCGTTGAGAGACATAATCAGACCCTGAAAACACGTTTAGCGAAAGTCTGTGCAGAAAAAGGTGTAGATTGGATGGTAGCAGTAAAGATCGAAGGACGGAAAGGCTGGATCCATTCCAGCAACATCAAACGCTTTCATGGACTGAAACCAGAGACTTTACCCAAGGACTGCCCCGTTTCCGACACAGACTCTAAACTCCCTCTGTTAGAGAAAACCCCGCAGCAGGAGTATAAATTAAAGTTGAGGTCCAGTAAGTCAGACAGCGTTTAATTGTTTAAGTCCCCCTCGGGTGAAGCGGTTAGACAGGTTTCTGACATGTATGAGATAGACCCAAATAGTCAGAGAGATAGACAGAAAGTCAAGAAAATGAAATACTGTAAAAATTTACGAAGCAGATGCATCATAACATTGCTTTTTATGTTTTTTCTGAGTATTACGATCATATGTATAAGCTGGACGTTACATGTTTTCTTTCCTCCTCTCGGTTCACGTGTACATTCTTCTTCCAATGACACCATAGAGCACTCTTTCAGTGACCTGCCACCACACGAACTGTCTTATCGTCTAGCACTGGGCAACAACACTTTCATCCGTATGTTACACCATTCTCATCAGACCAGCAATGCCACGAATTGCTGGGTATGCGGCCGCCTCCCTCCCTATCAGAAATATAAGGGAGCTCTGCCCCTCTTTCCCTATCTGTTTACACATAATGGTTCGTGCGGTGCGTGGTTTACTTTAATGTCCTCCTTAGACAGTGAGTCCAAAGTTTCCCAAGGCAATTGGATATGGGGAAACCTGAATACAGTTATGAATAAAGCATGTTTCCCAGACAAAGACGGCCTTCCCCAAAGGACAGGGACCGATCTAGAAAATGAAGTATATGGATTAGGAAATTTCACCCTCAACCTCATGATTCTGAACGTTCAGTCCGAGACTAATTCGGACTTACCATCTATAATAGTATTACCAGTAACAGGCGAATTATGCGTTAAAAAGAATGGTTCAGTACATCTAGGACACAGTGATTGTAATACTGTGGTCGAATTCAGTGATAAAGGAAAGTCTACTTTCAAAGCTTCCCGCCATTCTTATTTTATTCGTGGTCAGACAGCTTATGTACGTCTGCCCTTAGATTGGGATGGAACGTGTTATATTGCGTTCCTACTACCACCTGTTTTTCTAGCCCCATCCGATTATCATCGAAATTCACACCTTGTACATATAAGACATAAGAGGGAGATCGAGTCCCCAATTGTCGATCAGACTGAAACAACATTGGAGCAATATACCGATTTCAATAAAGGATTTATTTTTCTTCATAGGCCCCATCCAAAATAGTAAATTAATACGTAGATTGACTAGAACTTTGGAAGCAGTAGTGAATGAGACTACTTCTGCTCTAGGTAACTTAACGGAAGAACAGTCTGCTATGAGACTTGTTGTTCTTCAAAACCGCCTTGTCCTTGACGTCATCCTGGCCGATAGGGGCGGGGCTTGTAGAGTGATCGGGTCCAGTTGTTGTGTGTTTATTCCTAATAACGCACCGTCAGTATACAAAGCAATAACAAGGCTTCATGAGATAGCTCACCAGATACACCAGAATCCAGGCACCTGGACATGGTCCGGTTGGCTCTGGAGTGTGATATCCGCCTGGGGATAGAAAGTATTGTCATTCCTAGGAATAATACTGCTCATAGTATTCAGTTGTTGTCTCTGTTTGCAATGTGGGCCAGCGATTTGCGGCTTGTGCGCCACGTCTTGTATTCCCCGTCCAAGTCCACGTTCCCGTTCCCGAATGAAGAAAGATGAGCAAATGATGTTATATGAACAGATAGATGGTCTCACGAAAATAGATATATCCTGAAGGGCGCAGTAGGGGCCAAGGAGGGAAATGAGGAAATAGACATTTTTAGGTAGTCAGTGTGACCCCCACTCGCACCCCCAACCATGCACCCGTGCATGTATGTTGTGTAATTCCCTTCCCGTGCCTGCCATGAAGACGCATATGCATTTGTGTCTAACGTTAACATGTTAGTCATTCAGTTCTCCAAGAAAACCACGTTAATTTGGCTTTTAGGCCTATGGTGCCAACGTCTTTACATGGTGCACTTTTAAATATCGCAAAGCACACGTTCTTCACGTTTTTCTGGCTCAGCCGAGCCAGGCCCTTAATTGAGGCTCCGAGTCTTTTCTGCCTCTGAAAACTGCAGTTTAGGTATGCATCCCTGACCTCTACCTTACTTCCTGCTCAGGCGAGCGGTGCCCGGCTCGGCCTGGCCTGCCTGCCAAGATGGTATTTTGCCTACAAGTTATCTGCTCAGCCTCCGAAAAACACATTCCAGTTCAGTGAAATAGGTAAACATATTCCAGCCTGCAGAGAAAAGGGCCCAGCTTTCCTGTCTTCCTGTCTCCTTGCACGTAATTTACACACCCGTTGCCATAGTAGGCCCATGCCCCCACGTAATGCACAGAGAACCATAGGTATGCACTCGCATACAGTATTGAACGGCCTCTGCCCGAGAGACCTTTTACTTCAGACAACACATCCTCCAAACATAAGATACCAGATATGTTATAGGTACAGGTCGTTCTGACATCCCAGACACCAGACTCATCTACTAGTGCTAAAGTCAAGCCCCCAGCTTTCCCCAGTTACACATCATGCTCAGTTGCGCACGCATCCAGGACAAAGGTTTCTGCTGACCCTGCAGAATCTCTCTATGCATCCACCCGCCTGTGACACTTCTGTGACGTTTCCGGCACACACCTCCGTGTACGCTCCTGTACACGCCTTCTTTTACGCACATGTGTTCTTATCTTCTCTCTTTTTCACTTGTTACGCCTACTGTATTCATTTCCATTATACAGTTTTACTATTTATAATGTGTGATGTTAATAAAATGTTGAATATCCCTTCCTGAACCTTAGTGGTGATGGAACCCGATGTCCAGTATCTCGAGATGCTTAATTAAAGCCCGTGTGACTCAGATACCACGGACTCTGCCTCTCATTTTATTGAGCTATTCTTGTTGTCACTTAATGTATAGAAAAATAGTCCGGTAAATTTATTTACCACATATGTTGTGCCTGTTTATTACATGTTGTGTATGTCATCTTTTTCAGATATATGAAGAATCCTGCTGGACATTATGAAGAATGGTAGATTATAAATGTGCTGCTTTATTTGTGCGCTTCTGCTAGGTGACATTTATTAATGGGTTAAATATTAGCAATGGAGGGTGGGTAACAGAAGGGTTTATTTTGCTTGAATTAATCACTTTTTTTTGTGTCTGTTTAAATACTAGCCCGAGTGAAAGGCTTAAGGCCTAGTTCTGGAGAAAGTGGGTTAGCTTGACTGAGATGAGCCAAGCACAGCCATGATGGAGCAACCTGTTTCATAAGCGTATTTCTTGAAAAAAACTGAACATTTGACAAGAGACTTTGTGTGGTTTGTGCTCTGAAAGGCAACTATTTCCAAGGTTAAGGAAATGACAAACGGCGAATCGGCTGAGTTATGGAAGTATCTGTGAACTTTTTCAGTAAAATGTTACTTTCTGCGGAAGCTGGTGTCGCCCCATGTAAATGGACAATGGAGATGACGTCTTGTCATCGCTGTTCGGAGGGCTATTGGTGGACTGATGTTAAGCAACCAATCACGTTGCTGGAAACACTTGAAAATATTACTTTTTAGTTAGATTAGTGACCTAAAAAGGTATAAAAACTTAGCCCGTTGAGGGGAGTGGAGCTGACTGTTCCTGAGGGCGAAGTGCTGTCCGTTTTCCCTTAGACACGTAAGGCAAATGCAAAGCAAATTTTAAATGTCTTTTTCTTGCAGGTTCAGAAAGCTT
Organism: Lissotriton vulgaris; assembly: GCF_964263255.1. NCBI lineage: Eukaryota > Metazoa > Chordata > Amphibia > Caudata > Salamandridae > Lissotriton > Lissotriton vulgaris. Next base: position 46,649 of record NW_028245726.1, read on the forward strand.
AATTTAGGGAAATAGGGTTTGTTTATTTTAATTCATTGAGTTTGAGTAATTTTGATGTGCCAGACCTTTGTGCCAATAAAATAATTGCTGATATTGATTTAATAAAAATGTTTGCTATTAATAAAGAATTAATAAAGGTTTTCAAACTGAAACTTAACTTTGAAATTTAAAATAAAAGACTTAAAATGTCAAGCTGGTCTTGATTATTTTGGTTTGTTACCATTAGCAAAGATTCATTGACCATAGTGGTCTTATTAAATGTTACCTTATGTTTATATTTGTTATACTGCAGTTGTAAATAGTGTACATAATATTATTCAGTTGGTGTGATAAATAAGGCCACATGATTCAGCTCCAGGATTTTCTGTCTTAGTTGTATGGGCCTTGGTATTAATTATTATGGTGAGTATTAGGTAGTGAATGGTGGTGCAGAGAGACAGAATTTCTACTGATATGCTGGATCAAATCTCTGGTAGCAGAGTTCGGTTGCTATGGTAACTGACATGTTACATGCTAATTACATAGGATACATGTCTAAAACATGTTGTTAAGTTTGTTCACTTGTTGTATGTAGTTGAAAGGATTTTTCCTGCAGTGTGAAAAAATTCCTGGTTGTTTACCGGCAAAAGAATAGTGTAGCTAGAAAAGTTACACGGTGCATTTGTTCTGTTTCAAAATTGTGGTATAGAATATATCGCAAAGTGTTGTGGACGTACAGCACAAGTTTAGGGACATTAGATGTGACTGGTTAAATGTAATAGCGAGGATTGTCTATGAAATCATAGCATTAAGCATAGGGACCTAGTGTGCCCGTTTTAAAACTTTTTGTGAAAAGAGTAATAGGATTTATCCAAGCTTGAGTGAAGGGTAAGATAGCGTCGTCTATTCTTATTAACATTTGACGTTTTCTGTGGTTGGTTCAAGTCCTGCCAAGACTTCGTGTGTTCATGATTAGGGTTTTCTGTTTGAATGCGTGAATGATCTGTGAAAATAGCGTTGTCTATTTTGTGCGAAAAGAATTCTGAAAGTTTGTAAAACTATTACTTTATTTAGCGAAACAGATTAGTGGCTTGTTTATTTGTAGTTACTAATTGAAATTCATTGGAAAAGTATTGTTTAAAATGGCGCTGTGAAAATTTTTTGTGAAGGAGGGATGAGTTTACGGAGTAACACGCAGAGGAGCTGCAGCGGCAGTGTACGTCATTTTGGTTCGCGCTGTGGTTGGCTAACATATGTCACAGCAAGCGTACTGATTGGTTCACGAGACAGTGACAAGCTGTTACCAGATTGGTCAGTTCTGAATACTGTACTTCTATTGGTTGAGCAAAGTGGTGACATGGCTTAACTTGATTGGCTTGTTGGTGTCTTTCGCGCACGGATTGTCTGAAATAGCAGAACACCAAGGGAACATTTTGGACGTTTCGTAATAGGCGATTTTGATTTAAATCATGACTTATTGGTATAATGATGAGAAAAAGAAGCCTTCATGGTGTCAGAAAATGAAAAATTTATTTAAACCTGACAAGAAAATTGAAACGCATGGTGGTAAATTACTTCATAAGTACAAAACACCCTCAGCCTATATGGAAGGCGAATATGGTTATCATACTGTAATTTGGTTTGAAAATTGGATGCATTATACACAAAAGGATGGTGTATTAGCATGGCCGGAGGATGGGTCATTTAATATAAAAGTTTTGAGAAACTTGAGAGAAAAGATGATGGATCTTGTACCGAAGCCTAGACCTACACAATTTGAGGCTTTAGTTGAATGGGAAGTTGAGATGATGGAACTTGAACGTGAAAGCAAATGCTTAACACCTAGAAATTCAAAGCAGACTCTAAATGGAGAAAAACATGAGGATAAAGTGGAACGCTGGAGAAAAGCAGACATGTAAGATGGTCTGTATCCAGTGAGAATAATGATCACTGATGATCTTGAACAAAAGAAAGCTCAAAAAAGACTTGATGATGCGGTTTTAGAAGATATTTATGCTACTAAACGCAAACCGCCACCTTATCAAGTAGATTCTCAATCTACTCCAAGAGTTTCTACAGGAACTTCTCCAAGTGCACCTCCTAGGGAAGTTGAGGAAGGTTCACCCAGATTTTTAAAATTACCTGAAAGAGTAGAGTCAATAAATAATTGTAGTACACCCAGAGAAAATAGAATTCCTGAACAGAGAGATAATTTCCCAAGAAGTCAAGAAAGAATACTTGCTGATATGCCAGAAAGTTCCAGTTATAATAAAGCAAAGGAAGAATTAATCCAACAATTAACAAAAAGCATGGAAGCAGTGACAGTACCAGTAACAATTGGTAATGTTGTACCAGTTTTTGATCAAGGAGAGAATAGACATCCTGCTTTGACAGTGCCATTGAATGCAGAAATTCAAAAAGTAGCTGAGAAATTCTATCCAGAACTTTCAGAAATTCGTAGGGGAAAATCTATGATGCCAAATTTAACTTTTAATCGGAGTTTGTCAGGTTCTCAGACACCATCTGTTGCAGAATCAGATCCACGTCCGTCAGAAAGAAGCCTAAACAGAATAAATTTAACACAAAATGCATTGTCTCCAGAAGCTACTGAATATAAAAAGCTTGATGTTGCAAAATTAAAAGCTGATTTAGAAGAATTAATTATTGGCACAATTGGTACTGACAGTTTGAAATTGTATCAGGATGATGAATTGCTTTTCATTTGCAAGAGCATCCAGTGGAAAACGAAAAACAGGTATGAACAATTAGAAGAAATGGCTGCTGAATTAGAAATTGATTTGAGCAAACAAAAACATTTACAGAAACATTACAGAGTGGATGTTTCTGAGAGGGATATTGATAATCTTAATGTGGCTGGAAGAATGACCCATATAAAAGAATTAATAGCTTTTATCAGAAAATTAGGTGAAATAGGTAAATGGAGAATAAAATGGTCAAAGAATAAAGAACAGGACAAAAGGGTCAGAGGTGAAGTAGTTTCTGAATTTCCGATGAGGGAAATAGCAGGAGGAGGGTATGTACATGTCCCTTGGTCAAGACAGGATATACTGCTGTTTACTAATGATTTTCCTCGCCTGAGAGAGAAGCCAGTTGAATGGTATCGACAGGTAGATAGATTCATTAAAGTGTCAAAAGTTATGTGGATCGATCTGGATGGATTCTTTGACATTGTTGTCCCATCAGATCTTTGGACTGAATGCAAGATTTCTGTGGATTGGCCAAAGGAAGAACCTGCTCGAGATAAAATTACAGGTGCCCCATCAAAAGATGTTATGGACATTTATAATAAAGTAATTTATTTGTTGAAAGGAAAAATTCCCCCGAAAGAAGTGGACTGGGTTAAGATTGATAGAACAAATCAAGAACCAAAAGAATCAGTACATTCATTTTATGAAAGGTTACTGTTAGTCTTCAAACAGTACAGTGGCTATGAAAAATTAGGTGAAAAGGACATGAGCCACTTTATTTACAGATTTGTTTACGGCCTGAGACCTGAAATTGGTGAAATGATTAAAAACGGAATTGTGTGCTGGCAATTACTTTCAGTTGATGACATCCTGAGAAAGGCAAAATACTGTAGTGACGAGATAGATGCGAAGCAAAAGAATCTTAAGGAGAAGGCAATGTGGGCACAAGTGAAAGTAGCTGAGCAACAGCAAATGGCTTTTGAAAATAAAAATGTGCAGCAGAATCAAGGCAAATTTAAGAACAACTTTAATAATAAGCCTAAATTTAACGTAAATGTTGAAGAGCTAAAACAAAAGCTTCCATGTTTTAATTGCGGCGAAATTGGACACTGGAAACGTGAGTGTAAAAACCCGCCCAGAAAATTTAAAAATAATTCATTGAATCCACAGATGCAGAGTGAGTTAAATCAGCAGCAACAGCTACAGCTACAGCAGCAGTTAAACGAGTTGTCAGCAGCGACAGCTACAGCGACAGGTAGCGAATCAGCAGAGCCAGATTCAGCAGAGCCAGATACAGCAGAGCCAAATTCAGCAGAGCTAGATTCCACAAGCACCATTTCCTAACAGTACAAATGCTCAGAGGTTTACACCTGAAACAGGTTTCTGTGGAGGTAATCGGGTAAATAGTGTGCCAAGAGTGAATATGTCAAATGCTTCCCAACAGTTTTGGTTGAAAAATAAAGAAGAAAGTGATTCATCTGATGATTACTCATGACGGTGCCTGGGAGAGGAAGAAGAGTGTGTGCTTGGACCCACTTTTGAGGTAGATCAGTCTGGTCCATTTGTTAATGGGAAAGTAAATGATAAAGATATTACTTTTCTTGTGGACACAGGTGCTACCCGTTCTACTGTTAGATCAACAGAAATAGAAAATCTTCCTCTTCTGGTGAGTCCATCAAAGTTGTAGGTGTAGCAAATCAGCAAATCAAAACAAATCTGACAGAGCCTGTAAAAGTTGAAATTGGAAATTTCAAGGATAAACACAGGTTTCTGGTTTGTGACAGCAGTCCTGTAAATCTGTTGGGTCTTGATATATTGTGTAAAATGAATTGCAAAATATATTGCTCACCAGATGGCATTGAGTTACAAACATCAGAAGAAGATGGCCTTTATAAACTGACAATGTTAATGGTTGAAGAAGAAAGACAATTATTATTTCCTGTCTTTGATAAAAATGATTTGCCAGAAGAGCTCAAAAAGCCAGTCAAACCTGAAATTTGGGACCTAACTGGAAATGATATGGGTCTTATGAAAAATGTGGATCCAGTGAAAATTACTGTGAAACAAGGAATAGATTTTCCGAATGTTCCTCAATACAAAATGAAAGCTGAGACAATTGAAGGTGTCATTCCAGTGATTGAAAAATTCATAAGCCAAGGTGTGCTAAAAGAGATAGAGAGCAGCCCATGTAATTCGCCGATTATGGGTATCAAAAAGTCAAATGGAACTTACAGAATTGTTCAGGATTGAAGAAAAATTAACCAAATTGTTGTTCCATGTTGCCCCATTGTTCCAAACCCTGCGGTAATTCTTTATCAGATTCCGCATGATGCAGAATGGTATACGGTCATTGACCTATGTAATGCCTTCTTTACAGTTCCACTGCATCCAGAGAGCCAACAAATTTTTGCATTCAGGTTCCAGACCTTATTTTAGCATGGTGTCGTATCCCACAGGGGTATACTGAGAGCCCATCTATCTTTAATCAGTTATTAAAGAGATCTCTGGAAGATTTGATTTTGCCTGGAAATTTGAAATTGGTGCAGTACATTGATGATTTGCTTGTAGCAGCAAAAACACGAGAAAATTGTGTAACTGGCACCATTACTCTCTTAAATCGATTGGCAGATGAGGGACATAAAGTGTCACCTGCAAAATTACAGTTTTGCAAACAAGAGGTAAAGTATCTTGGTCACAGAATTGCAAAAGGAATCAGGCAAGTGACCATTGAAAGAATAAAAATGATTCGAGCAATATAGCCCCCGACAACACAAAGACAGGTCAGAATGTTTCTGGGAATGGTTGGGTACTGTCGTGAGTGCATTAGTGGATTTTCAGTGATTGCAAAACCACTGCAGAGATTAACAAAAGCAGACATAAAAGATCCGATCAAATTGTCAAAAACTGAATTAGAAGCCTTTGAACAGTTAAAAAGAAGTTTGTGTGAAGCACCAGCTTTAGGTATGCCAGATTATGAAAAGGAATTTGAGCTGTACTGCAGTGAGAGGGAAGGTTGTGCATTTTCAGTTTTGATTCAGAGACATGGGAAACTGAGAAAGCCAATTGCTTATTTTTCAGCTGTTTTGGACCCTGTTGCAAAAGCTTTGCCAGGTTGCTTAAAAGCAGTGGCTGCAACAAGTGTAAGTCTCGAACAAAGTGAGGGTATCATTATGGGATTTCCTGTAAAAGTATACGTACCTCATTCAGTTGAAATTCTTCTTACCAGAAGCAAAACCCAACATCTTACCAGTAACAGATTGACAAAATATGAGAAAACAATTCTGGGATCAGATAATGTTTCAATTGCAAGATGCGTGAATTTGAATCCTTCTACATTATTGCCGGATGGTGTGGTTACTGAGGTAAGTAATGAAATTGATATTGATCATGAATGTCTGGATGTTGTAGATTATTGCACAAAACCTCGACAGGACATAAAAGATGTTCCTTTGCCAGAATCAGATTTAGTATATTTTGTCGATGGTTCCTGTTTAAGAACAGATGAAGGAATTCTGAGAGCAGCATATTCAGTGTGCACAGTTTCTGATGTTGTAGAGGGTTCACCTCTTGATGGAATTCGTTCAGCTCAAATAGCTGAGTTACTTGGTTTAATTCGAGCATGTGAAAGAGCAACTGGTAAAAAAGTAACCATAGTGACTGATAGTCAGTATGGGTATGGCGTAGTTCATGACTATGGTCATCTCTGGTCTCAAAGGGGTTATTTGACCTCTGCGGGAACGCCAATAAGAAATGCAAAATTGATCAAGAGATTGATTGATGGCATTCAATTACCAGAACACATTGCTGTCGTGAAATGTGCAGCTCATAAGAAAGGAGAGGATTACATTACTAAAGGAAACGCATACGCAGATGAGATTGCAAGATACTGCGCAAAGAATAATTATTCAATCAATCTGGAAAAAGACAAAAGTCACATGTTGAACTCTCTCATGCTAATATCTGTAGTGGAAACATGGCAGGGAGTAAAAGAAATACAAGATGAGGCAGATGATGAAGAGAAAAACACATGGTTAAAAGCAGATTACAGACAACGAGAGGAAGATGGAGTTTTGGTCTACAAAGATGGCAGACCTGTCTTACCTAATAGCATGATTGCTGACATGGCACGGATGTACCATGGTCCAGGGCATTTAGGTAGGGATTCCATGATCAGATTGTTCAGAGAAACATGGTTCAGTCCAAAATTCAGAATCATAGCAGAGTCACTTTGCCAAAGATGTTTGATCTGTCAACAAATGAACCCAAAAAGGTAAACTGTTGTAAGTTCGGGAACCATAGGTCGGGAGGGTGGTCCTTTTACCAGGTTGAAAATGGATTTCATTGACATGCCAAAGCACAACAAGCTGAAATATGTGCTTGTATTTGTTTGTCTGTTTTCAAGATGGGTAGAAGCTTTCCCAACTCGTCATAATGACTCAGTCACTGTGGCAAAATTGCTTTTGGGGGAGATCATACCTAGGTACGGATTTCCAGTAACTATTGAAAGTGATCGCGGAACGCATTTTGAATGCAGATTGCTAAAATTGATTTGTGAAGCTTTGAATATTGAGCAAAAATTACACTGTGCATATAGACCAGAAGCATCAGGTGTTGTTGAGCAAATAAATGGAACTATAAAAAACAGGATCTCAAAACTGTGTCTAGCCACAGGAGTAAAATGGACAGATGCTCTTCCACTTGTTTTAATGTCCTTGAGAAGCACTCCAGAGAAAAAGACAGGCCTTAGTCCTCATGATATCTTGATGGGTAGAGTAATGAGGCAAGCCTTTGTCCCAGTTGGCAAACTATTGAGTATTAATGATAGTGCAATCATTGAATACTGTCAGAACCTTTCTAATGTAGTTAATTCTGTATTTCACCAGGTGGGAACAGATGTTATAACAAAAGAGAAAGAACAAGCTCATGATCTGTTGCCTGGAGACTGGGTGAGAACAAAAGTACATCGAAGGAGAAACTGTTTAGTTCCTAGATGGCAAAAGCCAAGGCAAGTAATTCTTGTCACAACAAATGCTATCAAATGTAAAGGATTGAAAAGGTGGGTGCATGCGAGCCATACTATTCGTGTACCACCTCCTGAAAATTCTGATGAGGAAAGTGAGACAACAACTGATTCTGATTCGGAAGGAGATCCTGAAGATCCAGAATCTGATGATCAGCAAGAAAATCAACATCTGAAGGGTCTAAATGCAGAACAGAACTTGAATGAAGAAGATCTGGAAATTGTCACTGAAGAACTAGATGTTGATGAAGATTTGGTAGAAAAAGAATCTCTAAAAGAAAAAGAAGATTCTGAAGCAGTGATTCTGAGCAAAACAGAAATCAAATCAAGGAGAGTATTGAAAGGCAAAGGAGTAGCTCTATGTGCAGGAGCAAGAAACCTGAAACTGGGAAGCTAAAGGTGATTCCTGAAGAAGAAGAGGAAGAATTACCAAGTACCAGCTGTAAGGATGATGTTCCTAATGGAGTGAAGCTGCCGAGTAAAGAAGTTCCTAAGTACAGATTTGAAGTCTCAGAATCAGATACAGATGGAAGTGATGAAGAATCTGAGGTGAGAAAATTCAGAAAAAGATCTTGGAAAAGTGAATCAAATGAAACAGTGCCAAAGAAAAAGATTTTGAGAAGAGGAGACATTTGGCCAGAAGATAATCTGAAGTTTAGATTAGTTAAGAAATCTAAAGAGCAAATAAATTAGATTTCTAGTCAGGAAGGAGAAACTGATAAGAAAAACAATAAGAAAATTGAAGTGGTCACTCGTAAGACAAGAAGGGTGATAAAACCAAACCAGAAGTATAAGTCCCCAGAGTGGACTTACATTATCATCCCGCCAACTGTTGAGGTAGGGACTAGCAGTCAAGAAGGCTTGGAAGAAACTAGTGACATTGATTGAAGTTGTTTAATTTTTAGATTAGGATTCTAATTTCATGGCATAAGGCTGAAGAAAATCTGTTAGCTGACATAAGGTTGAAGAAATTTTGTTAGCTAAGAAAAGAAACATCTTCATGTGACTCAAGGTCAAAGAAAAGCTGTTTTAGGGTTTCTTTAAAAAACATTTTAAAAGGGGGGAGTATTGTATAGTATCATTATCATTTCTTTAACTCACACATAAATTTACACATAAATCTTAAATTTTTGAATTTTTGTTTTTGATCATCTAAAGATGCCTGGTTCTAACACTTCAAGGTGTTCTATTCTGAAGAAGTGTTGCAAAATGTCTATAATTTGCATAGTTCTTTTGATATTAATTTGGCTGATATTAGCTGTAGTATACCCTTTTGGTATTGAGAAGCAGAAACAAAAGACTAATATAACAAGCAAAGTAGAGACTAAACATGAAAAACATGCTGACAAATTTAGCAGAGTTATTAAGCATGATCCAGAGACCCATCAAGATAGATTTGTTGGAGATTTTTCTAGCAATTCATTTTCTAGGCTTTTATCCGAATATGTTAAAGTAATGAATGTTAAGGATTGTAATGTCTGTGTGAAGCTGCCTGCTTCTGTTTCAGAGGGGATTACTTATAATATGTTACCTCTCACTTATGGCATCACTTGCAGTGTAATTGCTAGCCAGTTTTATCAAACTGGTCGTCTGGAGTATTATTATTCAGACTTTGATGAGGTTTTTGCAAATCTCAAAGTTGTAAATAGCTTAAACAAAGTTAAGCCTGCGAAGCAGATGAGGAATTCTTTTTAGTAACTAATGAACTTAACTATGAATACGCTTACAGAAATAATTTAACATTCAAAATGAGAGCTGAGGGAAAGACTTTCCTGAACATGGTTGAGGAGAGAAGGGCGGTTTATAAAAGAAATGAAGTACTTAGACATGCTAAGTCAAAATACTGGCAGATGGAGGACACTAAACTTAATGGAGTTAACACTAATGCAGCTATACATACAGATGAACCAGTTAGTGGTAAATTTTGCATTAGAAGAGACAATACTCTGTATGATAACCTTTTTGTTGGTGCAAGTCAATGTGAGGATACTTATCTTATCACTGGGGGATGGGGATTTAAAGGTGGAAAGGATCCAATTTTTCCTGGAATTTATTTTATCTGTGGTAACAAGGCATATTTTAGCCTCCCAGACCATTGGTATGGGACATGCTATCTTGGATTAGTTTTTCCAAAGATTTTTCATGTTGACAGAAATGAAAAGGGAGCCTTTGAATTTGGTGAACACCTGAATAGGTTCAAGAGAGAAAGTTTTTCAGAAGTCATGGGGGGCATTTTTGGTGCAATCATCCCTATGGTTGGAATAACAATGAATTCAATCAAGATTAGAAAGGTGTCCACAATAGTTGACAGATTGTCAACAGATACTGCAAGTGGTTTTCAATTGGTTAGCACAGAACTTGTTGCTACCAGAAGTATGGTAATGCAGAATCGTCTTGCATTAGACATTCTGCTCGCAAAAGAGGGAGGGGTTTGTGGGGTCTTACATGTACAGCATTGTTGTACTTATATTCCGGACAAGAGTCGGAATATAGAGTCGCTTATTAAAAACATTACTGAATTTCACGAGGAGATAGAACCCCTGGAGGAAGAAAATTTTACAGAACGTTTAGGCAAAAGAATAGAGGCAATCAAGGAATGGTTTTCAGAAATTGGTGGCTCAATCATTGGCAAAGTGCTCTGTCCAGTAATTGTCATTATTATAGTGATATTGCTGCTAAAAATCAGTTGCATGATTCATAAGAGAAAGAAGCATCAGAGGGAGAAAAGGAGGATCTATAAACTCAGAAAGGAACAAGAGAGGGAATACGAGTTAGAAGAGATGCAAAGGACTCAGTTCGAAAATGATGAGCAAACAGCAGAAACAGGTGTTTAGGGAGACTAATACTGAAAGAACTCAAAATGTGACGTCTCTAAATTGAGTTCAAAATTTTCTACATTTTGGGTGTTGTTTGGTGATTTTGAAATGACCAAATGAGGGAGTTGATGGAGAGAGTTTCAGAAAATATTTTATTCTGGCTCGTAAAATGAATTCTCTGTAACATGAACTAATTTATTAATGAATTGTTGCATGATTTGTTGTATTAATCAACCTAGATTAAAAGTTTTTCATTACATCACAAGCGGGATTAATATTAATGTGCTCATGTTGCATTTGCAAGTCTGTTTTGTAACTCATAACTAATATTGTTTTGTTCGACCTTTTGTCTTTGTCAACATTAATGTGGCAGATTATTTGATGGCATGTGCTTTAATTATGTGTGCTTATGTGTTTGTCTATGTTGTGCCTGTTTATTACATGTTGTGTATGTCATCTTTTTACTCTTTCAGAAATATGAAGAATCCTGCTGGACATTATGAAGAATGGTAGGTTATAAATGTGCTGCTTTATTTGTGCGCTTCTGCTAGGTGACATTTATTAATGGGTTAAATATTAGCAATGGAGGGTGGGTAACAGAAGGGTTTATTTTGCTTGAATTAATCACTTTTTTTGTGTCTGTTTAAATACTAGCCCGAGTGAAAGGCTTAAGGCCTAGTTCTGGAGAAAGTGGGTTAGCCTGACTGAGATGAGCCAAGCACAGCCATGATGGAGCAACCTATTTCATAAGCGTATTTCTTGAAAAAAACTAAACATTTGACAAGAGACTTTGTGCGGTTTGTGCTCTGAAAGGCAACTATTTCCAAGGTTAAGGAAATGACAAACGGCGAATCGGCTGAGTTATGGAAGTATCTGTGAACTTTTTCAGTAAAATGTTACTTTCTGCGGAAGCTGGTGTCGCCTCATGTAAATGGACAATGGAGATGACGTCTTGTCATCGCTGTTCGGAGGGCTCATGGTGGACTGATGTTAAGCAACCAATCACGTTGCTGGAAACTCTTGAAAATATTTTTTTTTAGTTAGATTAGTGACCTAAAAAGGTATAAAAACTTAGCCCATTGAGGGGAGTGGAGCTGACTGTTCCTGAGGGCGAAGTGCAGTCTGTTTTCCCTTAGACACGTAAGGCAAATGCAAAGCAAATTTTAAATGTCTTTTTCTTGCAGGTTCAGAAAGCTTAATTTAGGGAAATAGGGTTTGTTTATTTTAATTCATTGATTTTGAGTAATTTTGATGTGCCAGACCTTGGTGCCAATAAAATAATTGCTGATATTGATTTAATAAAATTTTTTGCTATTAATAAAGAATTAATAAAGGTTTTCAAACTGAAACTTAACTTTGAAATTTAAAATAAAAGACTTAAAACGTCAAGCTGGTCTTGATTAATTTGGGTTGTTACCATTAGCAAAGATTCATTGACCATAGTGGTCTTATTAAATGTTACCTTATGTTTATATTTGTTATACTGCAGTTGTCTCAAGGCTCAAGAGGGTACCAGACATACGTCAGCAGGCCTGATGAAATGCCTTGAGGACGTTAAGGAGTGGATGACATGCTCCTCCTTAAAACTTAACGGAGACAAAACTGAGCTCATGCTCCTGGGCTCAGTATCCCCAGTGTCTCTCACCCCCTTTGGCCTCCCTGCCTGGGTACCCCCCCAACTCCCAAGGACAGCGTAAAAAGTCTAGGAGTTTGGCTTGACAAAAACCTCTCCTTTTTCACTCAGGCCACCAAACTATCCGCCACATGTTTCGGCCTACTAAGAACACTAAGGAAAGTCCTCCCCCTCCTACCAATGGAAGCCAAACAAGTGGCAATACAGGGCCTGATTCTGTCCCGGCTAGACTCGAACAACGCCCTGTATGTTGGAGCTCCAGAGATGACCCTGCGAAAGTTACAGGTGGTGCAGAACTGTGTGGCCCGCGCCCTGTTAAAGATCCCGCGGACTCAGTCAGCAAAACCCGCACTGAACAGCCTACACTGGCTTCCAGTGAGACAAAGAGTGGCATTCAAGGCACTATGTATTGCCCACCGGGCTTTCTGGAAGTCGGGCCCAGCTATCATTGACAAATTAGTCACGCAATACCACCCCGACAGAAACCTTAGATCTAGGGAGGCCTTCCTGGCGGTGGTACCCAGAGGCAGGAGAGCTAGGTCCGGAGGCAGGATGTTCTCCTTAAACGCCTCTATGATGTGGAACTCACTCCCCATACAGCTCCGGACTAATTCAAACCTACTCTCCTTCCGCAAACAATTGAAAATCTACCTGTTTGCGAGGTCCACCGAATCTTAAACCCATCCGTCATACTCAGTTCTGTCTTATGCTTCAGCGCTTGGACGCCCTTGGGCAGCAACCGCGCTATATAAATGACAATACAATATAATACGAGTTGTAAATAGTGTACATAATATTATTCAGTTGGTGTGATAAATAAGGACACATGATTCAGCTCCAGGATTTTCTGTCTTAGTGTATGGGCCTTGGTATTAATTAGTATGGTGAGTATTAGGTAGTGAATGGTGGTGCAGAGAGACAGAATTTCTACTGATACGCTGGATCAAATCTCTGGTAACAGAGTTCGGTTGCTATGGTAACTGACATGGTACATGCTAATTACATAGGATACATGTCTAAAACATGTTGTTAAGTTTGTTCACTTGTTGTATGTGGTTGAAAGGATTTTTCCTGCAGTGTGAAAAAATTCCTGGTTGTTTGCCGGCAAAAGAATAGTGTAGCTAGAAAAGTTACACAGTGCATTTGTTCTGTTTCACAAATTGTGGTATAGAATATATCGCAAAGTGTTGTGGACGTACAGCACAAATTTAGGGACATTAGATGTGACTGGTTAAATGTAATAGCGAGGATTGTCTATGAAATCATAGCATTAAGCATAGGGACCTGGTGCGCCCGTTTTAAAACTTTTTGTGAAAAGAGTAATAGGATTTATCCAAGCTTGAGTGAAGGGTAAGATAGCGTCGTCTATTCTTATTAACATTTGACGTTTTCTGTGGTTGGTTCAAGTCCTGCCAAGACTTCGTGTGTGCATGATTAGGGTTTTCTGTTTGAATGCGTGAATGATCTGTGAAAATAGCGTCGTCTATTTTGTGCGAAAAGAATTCTGAAAGTTTGTAAAACTATTACTTTATTTAGCGAAACAGACAAGTGGTTTGTTTATTTGTAGTTACTAATTGAAATTCATTGGAAAAGTATTGTTTAAAATGGCGCTGTGAAAATTTTTTGTGAAGGAGGGGTGAGTTTACGGAGTAACACACAGAGGAGCTGCAGCGGCAGTGTACGTAATTTCGGTTTGCGCTGTGGTTGGCTAACATATGTCACAGCGAGCGTACTAATTGGTTCACGTGACTAAGACGAGCTGTTACCAGATTGGTCAGTTCTGAATACTGTACTTCTATTGGTTGAGCAAAGTGGTGACATGGCTTAACTTGATTGGCTTGTTGGTGTCTTTCGCGCACGGATTGGCTGAAATAGCAGAACACCAAGGGAACATTTTGGACGTTTCGGAATAGGCGATTTTGATTTAAATCATGAGTTATTGGTATAATGATGAGAAAAAGAAGCCTTCATGGTTTCAGAAAATGAAAAATGTATTTAAACCTGACAAGAAAATTGAAACGCGTGGTGGTAAATTACTTCATAAGTACAAAACACCCGCAGCCTATATGGAAGGCGAATATGGTCATCATACTGTAATTTGGTTTGAAAATTGGATGCATTATACACAAAAGGATGGTGTATTAGCATGGCTGGAGGATGGGTCATTTAATATAAAAGTTTTGAGAAACTTGAGAGAAAAATTGATGGATCTTGTACCGAAGCCTAGATCTACACATTTTGAGGCTTTAGTTGAATGGGAAGTTGAGATGATGGAACTTGAACGTGAAACACCTAGAAATTCAAAGCAGACTCTAAATAGAGAAACACATGAGGATAAAGTGAGACGCTGGAGAAAAGCAGACATGTATGATGGTCTGTATCCAGTGAGAATAATGATCACTGATGATCTTGAACAAAAGAAAGCTCAAAAAAGACTTGATGATGCGGTTTTAGAAGATATCTATGCTACTGAACGCAAACCGCCACCTTATCAAGTAGATTCTCAATCTACTCCAAGAGTTTCTACAGGAACTTCTCCAAGTGCACCTCCTAGGGAAGTTGAGGAAGGTTCACCCAGATTTTTAAAATTACCTGAAAGAGTAGAGTCAATCAATAATTGTAGCACACCCAGAGAAAATAGAATTCCTGAACAGAGAGATAATTTCCCAAGAAGTCAAGAAAGAATACTTGCTGATATGCCAGAAATTTCCAGTTATAATAACGCAAAGGAAGAATTAATCCAGCAATTAACAAAAAGCATGGAAGCAGTGACAGTACCAGTAACAATTGGTAATGTTGTACCAGTTTTTGATCAAGGAGAGAATAGACATTCTACTTTGACAGTGCCATTGAATGCAGAAATTCAAAAAGTAGCTGAGAAATTCTATTCAGAACTTTCAGAAATTCATAGGGAAAAATCTATGATGCCAAATTTAACTTTTAATCGGAGTTTGTCAGGTTCTCAGACACCATCTGTTGCAGAATCAGATCCAGGTCTGTCAGAAAGAAGCCTAAATAGAATAGATTTAACACAAAATGCATTGTCTCCAGAAGCTCCTGAATATAAAAAGCTTGATGTTGCAAAATTAAAAGCTGATTTAGAAGAATTAATTATTGGCACAATTGGTACTGACAGTTTGAAATTGTATCAGGATGATGAATTGCTTTTCATTTGCAAGAGCATCCAGTGGAAAACGAAAAACAGGTATGAACAATTAGAAGAAATGGCTGCTGAATTAGAAATTGATTTGAGCAAACAAAAACATTTACAGAAACATTACAGAGTGGATTTTTCTGAGAGGGATATTGATAATCTTAATGTGGCTGAAGAATGACCCATATAAAAGAATTAATAGCTTTTATCAGAAAATTAGGTGAAATAGGTAAATGGAGAATAAAATGGTCAACGAATAAAGAACAGGACAAAAGGGTCAAAGGTGAAGTAGTTTCTGAATTTCCGATGAGGGAAATAGCAGGAGGAGGGTATGTACATGTCCCTTGGTCAAGACAGGATATACTGCTGTTTACTAATGATTTTCCTCGCCTGAGAGAGAAGCCAGTTGAGTGGTATCGACAGGTAGATAGATTCATTAAAGTGTCAAAAGTTCTGTGGATCGATCTGGATGGATTCTTTGACATTGTTGTCCCATCAGATCTTTTGACTGAATGCAAGATTTCTGTGGATTGGCCAAAGGAAGAACCTGCTCGAGATAAAATTACAGGTGCCCCATCAAAAGATGTTATGGACATTTATAATAAAGTAATTTATTGGTTGAAAGGAAAAATTCCCCCGAAAGAAGTGGACTGGGTTAAGATTGATAGAACAAATCAAGAACCAAAAGAATCAGTGCATTCATTTTATGAAAGGTTACTGTTAGTCTTCAAACAGTACAGTGGCTATGAAAAATTAGGTGAAAAGGACATGAGCCACTTTATTTACTGATTTGTTTACGGCCTGAGACCTGAAATTGGTGAAATGATTAAAAACGGAATTGTGTGCTGGCAATCACTTTCAGTTGATGACATCCTGAGAAAGGCAAAATACTGTAGTGACGAGATAGATGCGAAGCAAAAGAATCTTAAGGAGAAGGCAATGTGGGCACAAGTGAAAGTAGCTGAGCAAGAGCAAATGGCTTTTGAAAATAAAAATGTGCAGCAGAATCAAGGGAAATTTAAGAACAACTTTAATAATAAGCCTAAATTTAATATAAATGTTGAAGACCTAAAATAGAAGCTCCCATGTTTTAATTGCGGTGAAATTGGACACTGGAAACGCGAGTGTAAAAACCCGCCCAGAAATTTTAAAAATAATTCATTGAATCCACAGATGCAGAGTGAGTTAAATCAGCAGCAACAGCTACAGCTACAGCAGCAGTTAAACGAGTTAAGTCAGCAGCGACAGCTACAGCGACAGGTAGCGAATCAGCAGAGCCAGATTCAGCAGAGCCAGATACAGCAGAGCCAAATTCAGCAGAGCCAGATTCCACAAGCACCATTTCCTAACAGTACAAATGCTCAGAGGTTTACACCTGAAACAGGTTTCTGTGGAGGTAATCAGGTAAATAATGTGCCAAGAGTGAATATGTCAAATGCTTCCCAACAGTTTTGGTTGAAAAATAAAGAAGAAAGTGATTCATCTGATGATTACTCATGACGGTGCCTGAGAGAGGAAGAAGAGTGTGTGCTTGGACCCACTCTTGAGGTAAATCAGTCTGGTCCATTTGTTAATGGGAAAGTAAATGGTAAAGATATTACTTTTCTTGTGGACACAGGTGCTACCCGTTCTACTGTTAGATCAACAGAAATAGAAAATCTTCCTCTTCTGGTGAGTCCATCAAAGTTGTAGGTGTAGCAAATCAGCAAATAAAAACAAGTCTGACAGAGCCTGTAAAAGTTGAAATTGGAAATTTCAAGGATAAACACAGGTTTCTGGTTTGTGACATCAGTCCTGTAAATCTGTTGGGTCGTGATATATTGTGTACAATGAATTGCAAAATATATTGCTCACTAGATGGCATTAAGTTACAAACATCAGAAGAAGATGGCCTTTATAAACTGACAATGTTAATGGTTGAAGAGGAAAGACAATTATTATTTCCTGTCTTTGATAAAAATGATTTGCCAGAAGAGCTCAAAAAGCCAGTCAAACCAGAAATTTGGGACCTAACTGGAAATAATATGGGTCTTATGAAAAATGTGGATCCAGTGAAAATTACTGTGAAACAAGGAATAGATTTTCCGAATGTTCCTCAATACAAAATGAAAGCTGAGACAATTGAAGGTGTCATTCCAGTGATTGAAAAATTCATAAGCCAAGGTGTGCTAAAAGAGATAGAGAGCAGCCCATGTAATTCGACGATAATGGGTATCAAAAAGCCAAATGGAACTTACAGAATTGTTCAGGATTTAAGAAAAATTAACCAAATTGTTGTTCCATGTTGCCCCATTGTTCCAAACCCTGCGGTAATTCTTTATCAGATTCCGCATGATGCAGAATGGTATATGGTCATTGACCTATGTAATGCCTTCTTTACAGTTCCATTGCATCCAGAGAGCCAACACATTTTTGCATTCAGGTTCCAGAACCGTATTTTAGCATGGTGTCGTATCCCACAGGGGTATACTGAGAGCCCATCTATCTTTAATCATTTATTAAAGAGATCTCTGGAAGATTTGATTTTGCCTGGAAATTCGACATTGGTGCAGTACATTGATGATTTGCTTGTAGCAGCAAAAACACGAGAAATTTGTGTAACTGACACCATTACTCTCTTAAATCGATTGGCAGATGAGGGACATAAAGTGTCACCTGCAAAATTACAGTTTTGCAAACAAGAAGTAAAGTATCTTGGTCACAGAATTGCAAAAGGAATCAGGCAAGTGACCATTGAAAGAATAAAAATGATTCGAGCAATACAGCCCCCGACAACACAAAGACTGGTCAAAATGTTTCTGGGAATGGTTGGGTACTGTCGTCAGTGGATTAGTGGATTTTCAGTGATTGCAAAACCACTGCAGAGATTAACAAAAGCAGACATAAAAGATCCGATCAAATTGTCAAAAACTGAATTAGAAATCTTTGAACAGTTAAAAAGAAGTTTGTGTGAAGCACCAGCTTTAGGTATGCCAGATTATGAAAAGGAATTTGAGCTGTACAGCAGTGAGAGGGAAGGTTGTGCATTGTCAGTTTTGATTCAGAGACATGGGAAACTGAGAAAGCCAATTGCTTATTTTTCAGCTGTTTTGAACCCTGTTGCAAAAGCTTTGCCAGGTTGCTTAAAAGCAGTGGCTGCAACAAGTGTAAGTCTCGACCAAAGTGAGGGTATCATTATGGGATTTCCTGTAAAAGTATACGTACCTCATTCAGTTGAAATTCTTCTTACAAGAAGTAAAACTCAACATCTTACCAGTAACAGATTGACAAAATATGAGAAAACAATTCTGGGATCAGATAATGTTTCAATTGCAAGATGAGTGAATTTGAATCCTTCTACATTATTGCCGGATGGTGTGGTTACTGAGGTAAGTAATGAAATTGATATTGATCATGAATGTCTGGATGTTGTAGATTATTGCACAAACCCTCGACAGGTCATAAAAGATGTTCCTTTGCCAGAATCAGATTTAGTATATTTTGTCGATGGTTCCTGTTTAAGAACAGATGAAGGAATTCTGAGAGCAGCATATTCAGTGTGCACAGTTTCTGATGTTGTAGAGGGTTCACCTCTTGATGGAATTCGTTCAGCTCAAATAGCTGAGTTACTTGGTTTAATTCGAGCATGTGAAAGAGCAGCTGGTAAAAAAGTAACCATAGTGACTGATAGTCAGTATGGGTATGGCGTAGTTCATGACTATGGTCAACTCTGGTCTCAAAGGGGTTATTTGACCTCTGCGGGAACGCCAATAAGAAATGCAAAATTGATCAAGAGATTGATTGATGGCATTCAATTACCAGAACAAATTGCTGTTGTGAAATGTGCAGCTCATAAGAAAGGAGAGGATTACATTACTAAAGGAAACGCATACGCAGATGAGATTGCAAGATACTGCGCAAAGATTAATTATTCAATCATCGGGAAAAAGACAAAAGTCACATGTTGAACTCTCTCATGCTAATATCTGTAGTGGAAACATGGCAGGGAGTAAAAGAAATACAAGATGAGGCAGATGATGAAGAGAAAAACACATGGTTAAAAGCAGATTGCAGACAACGAGAGGAAGATGGAGTTTGGGTCTACAAAGACAGACCTGTCTTACCTAATAGCATGATTGCTGACATGGCACGGATGATCACTTGCAGTGTAATTGCTAGCCTGTTTTATCAAACTGGTCGTCTAGAGTATTATTATTCAGACTTTGATGAGGTTTTTGCAAATCTCAAAGTTGTAAATAGCTTAAACAAAGTTAAGCCTGCAAAGCACATGAGGTAATTCTTTTTAGTAACTAATGAACTTAACTATGAATACGCTTACAGAAATAATTTAACTTGCAAAATGAGAGCTGAGGAAAAGACTTTCCTGAACATGGTTGAGGAGTGAAGGGCGGTTTATAAAAGAAATGAAGTACTTAGACATGCTAAGTCAAAATACTGGCAGATGGAGGACGCTAAACTTAATGGAGTTAACACTAATGCAGCTATACATACAGATGAACCAGTTAGTGGTAAATTTTGCATTAGAAGAGACAATACTCTGTATGATAACCTTTTTGTTGGTGCAAGTCAATGTGAGGATACTTATCTTATCACTGGGGGATGGGGATTTAAAGGTGGAAAGGATCCAATTTTTCCTGGAATTTATTTTATCTGTGGTAACATGGCCTCCCAGACCATTGGTATGGGACGTGCTATCTTGGATTAGTTTTTCCAAAGATTTTTCATGTTGACAGAAATGAGAAGGGAACCTTTGAATTTGGTGAACACCTGAATAGGTTCAAGAGAGAAAGTTTTTAATGAAGTCATGGGGGACATTTTTGGTGCAATCATCCCTATGGTTGGAATAACAATGAATTCAATCAAGATTAGAAAGGTGTCCACAATAGTTGACAGATTGTCAACAGATACTGCAAGTGGTTTTCAATTGGTTAGCACAGAACTGCTACCAGAAGTATGGTAATGCAGAATCGTCTTGCATTAGACATTCTGCTCGCAAAAGAGGGAGGGGTTTGTGGGGTCTTACATGTACAGCATTGTTGTACTTATATTCCGGACAAGAGTCGGAATATAGAGTCGCTTATGAACAACATTACTGTATTTCACGAGGAGATAGAACCCCTGGAGGAAGAACCCCTGGAGGAAGAAAATTTTACAGAACGTTTAGGAAAAAAATAGAGGCAATCAAGGAATGGTTTTCAGAAATTGGTGGCTCAATCATTGGCAAAGTGCTCTGTCCAGTAATTGTCATTCTTATAGTGATATTGCTGCTAAAATTCAGTTGCATGATTCATAAGAGAAAGAAGCATCAGAGGGAGAAAAGGAGGATCTATAAACTCAGAAAGGAACAAGAGAAGGAATACGAGTTAGAAGAGATGCGAATGACTCAGTTCAAAAATGATGAGCAAACAGCAGAAACAGGGGTTTAGGGAGACTAATACTGAAAGAACTCAAAATGTGACGTCTCTAAATTGAGTTCAAAATTTTCTAAAATTTGGGTGTTGTTTGGTGATTTTGAAATCACCAGATGAGGGAGTTGATGGAGCGAGTTTCAGAAAATATTTTATTCTGGCTCGTAAAATTAATTCTCTGTAACATGAACTAATTTATTAATGAATTGTTGCATGATTTGTTGTATTAATCAACCTAGATTTAAAGTTTTTCATTACATCACACGCGGGATTAATATTAATGTGCTCATGTTGCATTTGCAAGTCTGTTTTGTAACTCATAACTAATAATGTTTTGTTCGACCTTTTGTCTTTGTCAACATTAATGTGGCAGATTATTTGATGGCATGTGCTTTAATTATGTGTGCTTATGTGTTTGTCTATGTTGTGCCTGTTTATTACATGTTGTGTATGCCATCTTTTTACTCTTTCAGATATATGAAGAATCCTGCTGGACATTATGAAGAATGGTAGATTATAAATGTGCTGCTTTATTTGTGCGCTTCTGCTAGGTGACATTTATTATTGGGTTAAATATTAGCAATGGAGGGTGGGTAACAGAAGGGTTTATTTTGCTTGAATTAATCACTTTTTTTTGTGTCTGTTTAAATACTAGCCCGAGTGAAAGGCTTAAGGCCTAGTTCTGGAGAAAGGGGGTTAGCTTGACTGAGATGAGCCAAGCACAGCCATGATGGAGCAACCTGTTTCATAAGCGTATTTCTTGAAAAAAACTGAACATTTGACAAGAGACTTTGTGTGGTTTGTGCTCTGAAAGGCAACTATTTCCAAGGTTAAGGAAATGACAAACGGCGAATCGGCTGAGTTATGGAAGTATCTGTGAACTTTTTCAGTAAAATGTTACTTTCTGCGGAAGCTGGTGTCGCCTCATGTAAATGGACAATGGAGATGACGTCTTGTCATCGCTGTTCGGAGGGCTCATGGTGGACTGATGTTAAGCAACCAATCACGTTGCTGGAAACTCTTGAAAATATTACTTTTTAGTTAGATTAGTGACCTAAAAAGGTATAAAAACTTACCCCATTGAGGTGAGTGGAGCTGACTGTTCCTGAGGGCGAAGTGCTGTCCGTTTTTCCCTTAGACACGTAAGGCAAATGCAAAGCAAATTTTAAATGTCTTTTTCTTGCAGGTTCAGAAAGCTTAATTTAGGGAAATAGGGTTTGTTTATTTTAATTCATTGATTTTGAGTAATTTTGATGTGCCAGACCTTTGTGCCAATAAAATAATTGCTGATATTGATTTAATAAAAATGTTTGCTATTAATAAAGAATTAATAAAGGTTTTCAAACTGAAACTTAACTTTGAAATTTAAAATAAAAGACTTAAAACGTCAAGCTGGTCTTGATTAATTTGGGTTGTTACCATTAGCAAAGATTCATTGACCATAGTGGTCTTATTAAATGTTACCTTATGTTTAGATTTGTTATACTGCAGTTGTAAATAGTGTACATAATATTATTCAGTTGGTGTGATAAATAAGGCCACATGATTCAGCTCCAGGATTTTCTGTCTTAGTTGTATGGGCCTTGGTATTAATTAGTATGGTGAGTATTAGGTAGTGAATGGTGGTGCAGAGAGACAGAATTTCTACTGATACGCTGGATCACTACAGAACACAGCATCAGAGACCAGCTGCTCATCTACATGTCTCACTTCAGCACAGGTGGTGCAGTGCTTCCTATCGCTGTACCATTTGAGGAGGTTCAATGAGCCCTATCAGGCCTCCAAGTGCCTAATGAAGCTCAGCTTTAGCTGCAAAGGCACTTTCGAAGAGACCACAAAGCCACCACCCCCAGAAATTAGAGGTTCCACATAGCCAAGAGGTGCGTGGCCCCAGCACACAGCCGACAACAGGCCACATGTAGGGCAACGCCCAGTTTGCAAGGTCCCCTAGCAGCCAGCAGCCTCCTTTCTTGGAGGGTAGACATAGTATCCAAAATTACCTTCAGGCTAATACATCATTAGGACGCCGAGCCTTGGTAACAACGCCGTGAGGGCAACGGCAGGTTCACCTTACCTGTACTGGGCAGCAGAGTCTCTTCTTCTTCGGTGCTGTGAGGGCAACGGCGGCAGCTCCTTCCACGCCGAACCGGGCGACAGCAACTACACCTCCCAGCTGCCCCGGGGTCCGGCGCTCCAGCGGTGACGTCAGGTTGGCGCCCGGAGGCGCTACAAAGCGAAAGGAGCACCGAGGGAGCCTGAGGGACGCCGAACCATGGTAACAACGCCGTGAGGGCAACGGCAGGTTCACCTTACCTGTACTGGGCAGCAGAGTCTCTTCTTCTTCGGTGCCGTGAGGGCAACGGCAGCAGCTCCTTCCACGCCGGACCGGGCGACAGCAACTACACCTCCCAGCTGCCCCGGGGTCCGGCGCTCCAGTGGTGACGTCAGGTTGGCGCCCGGAGGCGCTACAAAGCGAAAGGAGCACCGAGGGAGCCTGAGGGACGCCGAACCTTGGTAACAACGCCGCGAGGGCAACGGCAGGTTCACCTTACCTGTACTGGGCAGCAGAGTCTCTTCTTCTTCGGTGCCATGAGGGCAACGGCGGCAGCTCCTTCCACGCCGGACCGGGCGACAGCAACTACACCTCCCAGCTGTCCCGGGGTCCGGCGCTCCAGCGGTGACATCAGGTTGGCGCCCGGAGGCGCTACAAAGCGAAAGGAACACCTCCCGCCCCTGTGATCTGCTACCCGGCTTGGTCCTGCGATTACTCTGCCCGTAGCGTGAGTATACGCCCTACCCCTGCCTCCTGGAACCATGACAACCCGTTCAGGAAAGAACCTAAGGGGAGGAAGTGTAGGGTGCTCTATTGGTGCAATAGGCACTATGGACAAATTCATAACCCGGGTTGCTGCCGTCATTGAGAAGGAGATAGTTATGACGGAGCGGCGGCTTTCGATGGACTTAAATCCGTCGAAGAGATCATCCCTGGGCTCTATAGCTCGAGCCAAATCCCCCATGAGCTCCTCGGCCCAATTGGCTACCCCACCCTGCATACACGAGGAACCTCGACTTGTTTCACTAAGGGCTAGTATAGACAGGCTGGAAAACTTGGCTGCTCTATCTATCCCCCACTCCGAGGTTGCTGATACCGAGGTAATGCTTCCAACACAACATCAGCAAGAGACCTTTAGCCCCCAGTTAACCTAACACCGGACCCCAAGACTCTGACCTCAGGGGAAACAAAAAGGAAAAGGATTGCCAGCACGTCCAAAACAAATTTCACGAAATGTTACAGGACTTTGAGGAAAAGGGGTCCAAAGCGCTCAGCTCCCAAGCACCAATCCAATGCCCCTTTTGTTTTTAAGGGGGCTGTCTCCAATACTGATACTGCTAGTGCTATTCCCTCAATAGCCCCCCAGCCTGTGCTGCCCTGTGCCCCGGTTACTTTTGTCCAGATGGAGGGGCTGCTGAAATCTCTTTTGGCCCCGATTGTCGACAAAGTGGCAGGGATGGGAGAAAGGCTTGACAGGCTCGAACAATCGACCCTCGACAGCTTTTTTTCGCTGAAAGCATTGATTAAATTACACTTCAAGATAGGGGAGGAGGTGAAGGGAGGGACCCCCTTTAATGGTTCCACCCAGGTGCTACAGCATGCTCCTCTCGACACGACATCCACGCCCAACGACATATCTTCGGACCCACCTAACATTGTACTAGTGGAGCCAGGGAGGGCCTCTCCCTCCGCGGGTAGCACTGGACAAGCAGCGAAAACTGCTCCAAGTACTTCCAAGCACTCAAAACCATCGGGTGGGGCAGAGCCCCCGGGGAGGAAAAATCAAGCTTCAACTAAGGGAACAAGCAAAAACATCCCGAACGCCCAGTCTGTGACTACCTCACATACTAGCAATGTCCCAACGCGACCGCAAATTCCAACTCCTAAGGCTAACCATGAGGCCACTCGGTCAAAATCTGCGCCAAAACCTCCCCCAGTCAATTTGCCGCCAGATTGCCACCCTTATGTTGCCGTCCTGATTAACGTACCCACACTAAAGGCCGACATCAACGAAACCCCCCAGGCACTGATTAATAAAACTATGTATTGGCTTAATTCCAACAAACCCTTAGCAAGGGGCCTAGATGGCCATATCATAGGAGCAAGAAGGGTGAACTGGGTGGGCTATGGGCACAAGAAAGTGGAAGGTGATTGTGTGGTGGTAAACTTTAGAGACAGTAGAGTAGCACAATCTATCTGCGACTCTAATCCCAATCCTGATGGGCAGGGAATCAGAATAGTGGATCTAACATTCTTCTACCCAAGAACAACCCCACTTAAGAATGGTTGAGACTTTGCTTTTGGGTGGAATACCAACATAAACTACTTTGACTTCCCTACCAAACCTCTGTCCTACCCTCAGCCAGCCTGGCAATCATCCGGGCGGAACCCTTTGGGATATTGAACCGAACCAAATTCTGAGAAGCTGGTGGTACATGACACTGCTGTGGGAGACCCCGATCTGAACAGTCTGGCGGCTGTCTCCGATACTCCCTTTACGTCCAGTAGAACCCCCACACCCCCCCAGGCACTGATTAATAAAACTATGTATTGGCTTAATTCCAACAAACCCTTAGCAAGGGGCCTAGATGGCCATATCATAGGAGCAAGAAGGGTGAACTGGGTGGGCTATGGGCACAAGAAAGTGGAAGGTGATTGTGTGGTGGTAAACTTTAGAGACAGTAGAGTAGCACAATCTATCTGCGACTCTAATCCCAATCCTGATGGGCAGGGAATCAGAATAGTGGATCTAACATTCTTCTACCCAAGAACAACCCCACTTAAGAATGGTTGAGACTTTGCTTTTGGGTGGAAAACCAACATAAACTACTTTGACTTCCCTACCAAACCTCTGTCCTACCCTCAGCCAGCCTGGCAATCATCCGGGCGGAACCCTTTGGGATATTGAACCGAACCAAATTCTGAGAAGCTGGTGGTACATGACACTGCTGTGGGAGACCCCGATCTGAACAGTCTGGCGGCTGTCTCCGATACTCCCTTTACGTCCAGTAGAACCCCCACACCCACGCATGAGAGAAGCCAGGGACAAGCTGAGCAAGATGGGGCTAGTACCCTAGTGACACAGGAACCTGTGGCGGGTGAGAATGACCCTATTCCCAGCGCCGCTCCAGCTGTGATGGATCCAGTTCTTAGGATTTTCCGCTGGAACATCGCGGGAATTGATAGGAAGATGGAGTTGCCAGAATGGAGTGCCCTCGTGGAGGGCTACTCCATCTGTATATTCCAAGAGACATGGGCCAGGGAGGCCCGTCACAAGGTGGGATATTCATCACATTTTATCCCTGCAGTTAAGCCCCTGACAGGGAGGGGGCGCCCTTCAGGGGGGTCTCCTCATCTGGGTTGCAGTTTCCCTGGACTGCAGGGTGGAGGAGCACTCTACAAACTCCCCTGATATACTCAATATCATGCTTAAGGATTCCCGGGGTCGTGTCCAGCTAGACATTTACAACGTCTATGCCAGAGGCACCAGGGGGGGGGTCCAATCGGCCACTATAGCACTTCTGGAGGACCTCCTAAGAAAACGGCCTAGGCACCTAAACACCATGGTGACAGGTGACTTTAATTGCACGTTCGAGCCCCTTGGTCTTGACGATGTGCTGGGCGTGGAGGAGGAGGATGCGAAAAGAGGGATCCCGGCCCTGGCCCTGCCCCCGATCAAGAAATGGACCCAAGTGACACTCCAGATCAATGCACTTAATTTGGAATTTGACCTAAGGGCGGTAAATGGAAGGTCAAAATCGGATGTGCAGGGCGCACACACATACAATAGGCCCAATCATACATCGAGAATTGATTATATTCTTCTCGATGTATGTCTCTGGAATACCCTGCGCGACATGAGGATCATTGAAAGTATTGACAGTGACCACAACCTGCTGTCACTTGAACTAACCGCAGGGTGGCTTGGGGACAAGGACAGGCTCAAACGTTCACTGCCGGCACCAAATACCCAGACATTCACGGTATCTAACTGTGAGAGACGGTTAAAATGGTCCAAAATTGCCCTGTCCACCGAGAAACTCTCTACTATAGGGGTCCTGTTGGTCGAGGCCCAGAGCAAGCTGAGCCTATTGCGTAGTGCACCGGAGGAGGCCACGCAGATCTTTTGTGCCCTTACTGGTGCGCTGGGCAAACTTTTTGTCTTACCCACTGGAGCCCGGACCACGTCCAATAGGAAAGACTCCGGGAACAAACAGGGCTGGTATACAGCAAAATGCAGGCACACGAAAAGGGTCCTGATAGAGGCAGTTAAAGCTAAGTCTCCAACTGCTGTTAGATCAGCCAGGAAAGAATACTCCCAGACCATAAAGGCGGCGAAAAGCGAATGGGAGGAAAAGTTTTGGGATGATCTCCTGATCGCAAGCAGGGGTAAGGACGCAAGGAGCTTCTGGAGTATGATTAAGAACAAGAATAGGCCAGATGGGTTGCTTATAACTTGTAACATCCCTGCCCAGCTCTGGTATACTCATTTTGAGGCTCTTTATTCTCAACCTTTAGGGGCCCTTAGCGATTCCTTTTCCCAGGTGAATGACCTAGTGGTTAGCAATGCGGTTGACTTCACTGAGAGCGAGGTAGAAGCAGTAATCAAGTCCGTAGTCCCACTAAAAGCAGCGGGGCCTGATGGGTTGCCAGGTGATTTGCTCCGTGCCAATCCCAAGGTATGGGGCAAATTGGTTGCCACTTTACTAAATGCAATTATGAGGGGTGCATCAGTACCTGATTCCTGGAAGGGGGCGGAGGTTGTCCCGATCTATAAGAAGGGATGTCGGGACAGCCCCGCCAACTACAGGCCAATCAGCCTGATTGACTCTTCTCAAAAGGTGGCAGGGAAGGCTATCCTGGGGAGGATCCTACAATGGGCTGAGGAACACAAGATATTGTCAGACTTCCAGGCGGGCTTTCGTACAGGTACGGGTACGATAGAACAAGCTTTTAGGCTGACCCTCCTGTACTGGAAGGTGGTGGTGCTGGGCAAGGGCAGTCTTTACTTGGCCTTTATAGACCTGAAGACTGCCTTTGACCTAGTACCAAGGGAGGAGCTTTGGAGGGTCCTGCAGGGGTTGGGATTACCCGCCTATATCCTGTCGCTTCTTGTCAAACTCCACTCAGATAACTACGCACAGGTGCGGTGGGGTAAGGATGGAGAGAAAACCAACAGAATCCCAGTGCAAAGGGGTGTCCGCCAGGGCTGTGTGCTGGCCCCCACACTATTCTCATTATATGTCAATGGTGTGGTTGAACATCTGCTCAAGGAGCCAGCAGACGCCCCGTCCCTGGCGGGCACCCGGATACCAACTTTGCTCTTTGCCGATGACACCTTGCTCATCGCCAAAACACCGCAGGGTCTCCAAAAGCTCCTCACTCGTTTCCAGGAGTTCTGCTCCCTCAGGGGCCTCATAATTAATGTGGATAAGACCAAATTTCTATCCATGAATCCCCCAAAAAAACCCTGGTCCTCCACCGGTCTTAAATTCTGTTGCACTTGAAAGGGTCCTCGAGTTTGATTACTTGGGGATTCGTCTTAGCAACACCATGAGCTGGACCCCTCACATCAACAAGATGTTACTTAATCACAAAAGGGTGGCGGGTGCTATACTCAGGGAACACCGTTCTTCGCCCAAACATTGCATCTCCCCAGCAATAGACATTTACAAAGCCAGAGGGGTTCCAGCGGCTTTGTATGGGGCGGAGTTGTGGGGCTCTAATAATTTAGAAGTACTGGGGAAAGCAGAAAATAAATTCCTGAAGGACCTTTTGCTACTTCCATCAAGCACACCTACTATCCCAGTGCTCCTCGACACGGGCTGCAACTCAATCATGGACCAGGCACGATTCCGGCCACTGCTCCTCTGGGGCCGTCTATGGAGGGTACCGGAACTAGCCTCCTATGCAGCTGGTCTGTCCGAAGTACTTGCAATGGACGGTTGGCACCGCATAAAATGGTTAAGAGACATCAAGAGTCTCCTGGTGGAGTTGGGTTTGGAAAATTGTTGGGTTACCCGCTCTGCCCCACCAAAAGCCACCCTGAAGAAGATATACTGAGACTGGGTAACCAACAAACTCATTTGCTACCCCCGCCACTGCAACTCAATCACTGCATTTTTGCAAATTAAAGACGCTGTAGCATTCGAGCCCTACCTGGATATAATCTCCATTTCCATGGACAGGGCCCTCTATTTTAAATTCCGAGTGGGCATTTACCCCTGGCCGACCTGGTGTCCAGGTGGAGATCAACAACGGCTCAGCCCTCCGCTCTTTGTGCGGCGTGCCCAACAAGGGTTGAGTCAGTGGCACACTTTCTGTTCGAATGCCCCGAGTACCGTGCCCCAAGGAAGCGATGGTTGGCACCTCTGTGCAGGCTCCTTGGCACCAGACAACATTTGGTGGCCCGTCGCATTTTAATAACTGATACTTCTCCTTCTACAGTTTGTGCTGTCTCCAAATTCCTAAAATGGGCTTGGATAATTAGAACAAAAAGGCTTTCTATTTCAATGTAATACTATTTTTAATTATTTATTGCTTTTTTTATCTGACTGGTTTACGAAATTTTAACTGTAAGTCCCCTTTTATTGCTTGAAATTGTATGTTTGTAATGTATTGCTTTTAAGATATTTACGTATCGAAATAAAGCCTTTTCACAATTTCACAATTTCAATTTCATTAGTCTCCATTCGAAATGGAGCAGAGATAA